>NC_050516.1:35820422-35834758 GCF_002922805.2 Oryzias melastigma
ACAATCACAGACTAAATACAAACATTTATAGTTCTTCAGAAACCCAAACATAGCCAAATTTAAAATAAAATCATTTCTGGAATCTTCCTATAAAAAATAAATCTAAAACATTTAAAAGCTACATATACAGCATTACCTGTGATAATGCTGGTGTGAATGCTGTAACCTGAATATGGCAGCTGAAGATGCTGAAATTAATAGCTAAAAACACTGAGGCTAATGGCTGAAACGCTGAAGTTGGTAGCTAGCTAAAATATTAGCAAATGCCACATTAGCCTGAAAAACGGATAAAATCCAAATTAGCTAAAAACAGCTAGCATGTAGTTAAAATATTAGCTAGATGCCTCATTAGCCACAAAAAAACTAGTAAAATCTCTAATTTAGCCAAACACACAGCTAGCATTAGGCTAAAATATTAGCTAAACTCAAAATTAGTCTAAAAAACTAAAAAAAGCCTAAATTAGCCAAAACAGCTAGCATGTAGCTAAAATATAAGCTAAATTCCAACTTAGCAAAAAAAAAAAAAATAGTAAAATGTCTAATTTAGTTGAAATAGCTAAACAGCAACATGCTGAAATATTAGCTAAACTCCAAATACCCCCCCTCCCAAAAAAAACGGAATGAAATCCAAAATTAGCCAAAACATCTAGCATAAAATACTAGCTAAACTCCAAATTAGCCCAAAAACTGAAAAAAAATCCCATTAGCCTGTGGCTATAATATTAGTTAAGCCCCCAAATAGCCAAAAAATCCTTAGAAACTGCTGAAAGTCAAAAAGCTAGCATTGAAAGAGTTGAAAATTTTAGTAGAGCTGAAGACTCATGGAAGTCCAAAACCTTCCAGAAGAAAAATAATAAATATACAGAAAAAGCAAATCACTATTAAACCAACAAACATTCTCTCCCATCAAAGTTCAGACTGTAGAATAAAAAGTCACGTTCTACGTGGGTCTGTGTGGGGGCGGGGCCAAATGTGTAGTTTGGGGACCTGATGTAGCATCCCGGCTAACCGCTCTGCTGTCCTCATGATCAGCCTCCGCAGAAGCAAAGCTGGACATCCAGGCCATCAAGGACAAAGTAAGAAAAGCCAAAACCAAGAAACTGGGAGCTCTGCCGTCACTTCCAGCTCCGAGCAGCAGAACCAAACACAGCAAAGCGAAAAGCAAAGGCTGAGGAGCATCAAGTGTCTGGACTGTTTTTGTGTTTGGACCGGTCCGGGTTCGGCTGATCCGGTTCCCAGAATCCCCTTTCTAACAACCAGGAAGTGATCGGACTGTTCCCTCGCCGTCGTCTCTGAGTGATCTGTGCACAGTGTGACTGTTTTGAAACAAATAAAACAATTTATTATTGTGTTTATCCGACTTTGAGATTGACCCGTGAACATGAATAGATAATAGGGTTGTTTGTTGTTACCTGACAGTTAAAGTAATCATGTGAACACCTGAAAATGTTACTTCTGTTTAAATGGACCAAATAAATATTTTTATTACATTTAGATTCCAGAAACATTTGATTTTTGTTTTATATGTTGCAGCAGATTTTCCTTCAATAACTCACAGAAGAATCTGCTGAGTCTATAAATGACAAAATCCACTCAAGTTTTGGAGTTCTGGTCCAAACTTTGCTTCTTTATACGTCAACGATTATAAGTCAACGATCTACAGATCAGCAGACGGAAGGTTTATAAATGACTGTTCTTAGAGGTAAAGAGGCGCAGCGCTCACACGGTTTAGCTAATATTTCAGCTACATGCTAGCGGGTTTTGGCTAATTTAGGCAATTTTTTTAGGCTGTTATAGAGTTTAGCCAATATTTTAGTTACATGCTAACTGTTTTAGTTGATTTAAACATTTTTTTTCAGTTTTTTTGTGTGGATGGAGTTTAGGTAATATTTCAGTCACAGGCTAGCGATTTGGACAGTTTTTCTTAGGGTTCTTTGAAGATTAGCTAATATTTTAGCAAACTATCAATTTTAGCATCTTCAGCTATCAGCATTCACACTAGCATTATCTGGATGCCTTTTGGACACCTACAAAAAGGCGTGGGACATGCCCTTCCGGGGCTCCTGGGAAGACCCAGGTCACGCTGGAGAGACTGTCTTTCGACTGGTCTGGGAACACCTCGAGGTCGTCCCCCCAGAGGAGCTGGAGGAAGTGGCCGGGCAGAGGGAAGTCTGGGTATCTTTGCTTGTACTGCTGCCCCCACGACCCGGTCATGGATGAGCGGAAGAAAACGGATGAATAATATTAACACCCGTAGAATGTTTCTTATGTCACATTTAACTTATTTTCTTTCCAAACCAAATTCTTCAACCAGAAACCACATATTTCTGTGTTTTACTGAAAGAGAAACACCAAATGAGAGTCAATGGAGGAGAAGTCAAACTAAAGTCCCACATTCTCTCATGGTGACGTTTGATGGTTCAACTTTCCAATCCTTAAATCCAAAGTCGAGCATTAGGTTCCGTTTCTAGAGCCTTTGGAGCACGGACATGATGACAGGTTCCTGATCTTGGTCGTGTGTAGATCGGTTAGACTGCTGTAGAACAGCTCAGGCCTTATCAGCTGCAGCAGCTGAAGGAGTAACGGCTTATCTCAGAGCTGCAGCTTCGTCTCTGGGGATCGACTTGTGCCGTTACGTTTCCATCAAACCTGCGTCTTTGTGACCGAGCTCGTGTTTCTGCTTTATGAGGTAATTTTTATCAAGAATCAGGAAAACGCAGAAAAACTTCAGGTACGTCCAAGTTTTCCTTCTGATAAAGATCCAAAGAGAAATAGTAAAAGACCTCCAGAATAAAAGGCTCACACTGAATTAATGCTGCTGTTTATGGTGACAATTTTAAAAAGTATCTGCTAAATTTGTTAGAGGTTGCAGCCAAACAATTTGTAATTTCGTAACACTAAAACTTAAGATCCAGTTTGGTGTTTATAGTACATGCGGTAAATATTCTTCATCCATAAGACAATTAAAAGAAAAGGTGATGAGGGATTGATGAACTTTAATCATTTAGAATCAGAATCCTGTAGATCTTTGACTTTTGGTTTTTAAACTAGAAACTCAAACATCTGAATCTTCTGGGCTGCAGACGCTGTTCACAGATCTCACAGCTGCTGACATTAATGGCTTTGATATTAAGTTTAATTCACATTTAGAAAGACCGTTTTTACATTTATGACCCCAAATATTTAACAAATGTTTGTTGTTTTCCTTGTTTTTGAGTGTAAAAACTTTTTATTTCCTTTGACAATAACTCTTGTTTTAAGATGAGCTTCAGCTGTTTCAGCTTTTTGGAAGTTCTCTAAAAGTTTGTGGTTCAAATTGGAAAGTTAGTCATTACTTAATTTATGCTTAAAAGAAAAAAAGAAAGATTTAAATGATTTCTCCAAAAGTAAATAATTCCATTTAATGCTAAAAGTCTCTTCTAAAACATCAACTGTATTTAAGCTGCAGCGCCGCACATTTCTCTGGATTGAACTTCATTCAACGGAATCACTTTTTAAACTTCTTTGATATTTTTAAGCGTTTATTTTAAAATGTTTGGCTGAGGTTCGGTGGATGAACTCTGAGTGGAAGATTGCAGGTTTGGTTCCCGCCTTCCACTGAACCCCACCTTAACTCTGGTGGGTGGAGCTTGGCGCCAGAGTTCAGGCGCAGAGACACCGTCGGAGTGTGAACGGGACTGGGACTGTTAAACACTTTGGGTTTTCATTAAAGTTGGTAAATATAAGAATACAACATTTACCAAAATGGGAGACATGAATGGATGTCTCCTTGATGGATTGACCCCACCCTCCCGAGCAGTTACAGACTTATCTCTAATCTTTCATTTATTTCAAAGATCTTAGAAAAGGTTGCTGAACGACTTACAGCTGCTTTAGACAGACGCAGCGTTCTCGATCAGCTTCAGTCAGGTCTTCACGGATCTCACTCCACTGGAACAGAGTCACCAATGACATCCTGATGCAGGAAACTGCTCCGTTCTTCTGCTGCTGGACTGAACCGCAGCCGTCGACACCGTCGACCATCACGTCCTCCTGGACAGGCTGAAAAACTGGGTTGGAGTATTTGGATCCGCTTCAGACTGGTTCTCATATCTTACTGGTAGATCCTTTTCCATGAATCCGTTAAGTTTAAATCCTCCTCTGTATCCATCTCTTCCGGTGTGCCACAAGGCTCTGTTTTGGGACCTTTACTGTTTATTTTATCTCTGCTGCCTTTGCAGCACATTTTAAGCTCTTTTAGTGACACTTTTATGCTGATGACATTCAGCTTTATGTGTTTTTTAAACCACAGGATGTTTTTAAGATACAGATTTTACCCAGGTGTCTGGATTCGGTCAAGAGTTGGATGAACAACAACTTTCTCCAACTGAATGAAACCAAAACTGAGGTCCTCGTTTGTGCTCCTGACAACCACCCCCAGATAGTCCAGTGGCTCGGTCCACTTGCCTCTTTTGTCAGGCCCTCTGTCAGAAACCTTGGAGTAACTTTAGACCCAGTTTTATCTCCCGACTCTCACATCGGTTCACTTGTTCGTTCTTGTTGTTATCATTTCAAAAACATTGCTAAACTGAGTCCAGTTGTATCACGTTCTGAGATGGAGATGCTCATTCATGCTTTTATTTCCTCCCGTCTTAATTATTGGAACTCCATCTTCACATGTCTCAGTAAAAAATCTCTGGAACGGCTTCAGGTTGTCCAGAACGCTGCTGCAAGGCTTTTAACTAAATCCTCCAAGTTTTCTCATGTTGTTAATCAAACTGCACTGGCTCCCCATCGAATACAGAGTGCAGTTCAAGATCCTGGTTTAAACTTACAGATCAGTTAATAACAAGCTCCGGTCTACATAAGGACCTGGTGCAGCCGTACGCTCCCAGCAGGTCCCTGAGATCATGTGACCAAGGCCTGCTGGTGGTTAAAAGAACACGGTTAAAAACTAAAGGTGACAGAGTCTTTGCAGCAGTGGCTCCATCTCTCTGGAACTCCCTTCAGCCTCAGATCTGTTGACTCACTGTTTTCTTTCAAAAAGCAGCTAAAGGCACATCTTTTTAAAATGACCTTTTATTAATTCAGTTTTTATATTTTTTGTTTTACTATGAAGCACTTTATGATTTAGATCTTAAAAAGTGCTATATAAATAAAAATTATCATCATTATGATGGATGGATAGATGGATGGATGTTTCTGCCATCACGACTATGTCTGCTTCTACTAAGACTAATAATAAGTCATCTTGTTTATTTCTGCCGTCTCCTCTTGTTTACATGTTGCCCACTCTCCCCTCAATTCTCGATTCCTCTTGTTTCAGACGTAATAATCTGGATGTTTCTCTTCTCCCTCCACAGTGACTATCTGCAGCATTTTGGATGTCTCTCGTGTTGTCATAGTAATATTACCTCCTCTGTGTTGTTTCAGAATCTCAAAGTAAATCCTCATCTGGACATCATCAGTTTCTAGGATTCATCCTCATTTCCCTCGTCTTCCCGCTCAGACTGAATCCCGCTCTGCAGCCATGGCCAGCACCCCAAAGAGGTGGACCCTGAAACCTCTGTCCCCCATCCTGAGACCCTCAGACCTTCAGACGATGACGGTCTCTGCTCTGAATGACAGCATCTCCAGCAGTAACTCCTCTGTGGTGGACTCTTCGTCTCAGAGGGGGAGTCTCCAGGACATACCGGTTCAGACCAGCCCTGTTCACATTTTACAAAATGGGAGCTCAGATGATTCTGATCCACTGAGTCTTAGCAGTTCCAGTAGCTTGAAAAGCCCCAGCAGCCCGTCAAGCCCTCGGTGTGGCTTCTACTCGTTTGTAGAGGACCCCACGAGTCCAGAAGCCAAGGAGAACGAATCATGGATGCTGTCGTCTCAGCGGCAGGCTTACCTGGCCACACTGAAGGAGGAGACTGGATTCAAACTACAGGCTTACAACAGCGCCAAAAAACCCCAAACTCTGTTTTCTGTGGACCAAGACGATTCCCAGTACAAGATAGATCCACACAACAACATGAACGGGATCTGCAAGACAGACGAAAAGCAGCTCCGCAAAGAAATTATTCGCAGCCAGGCGCCAAGAAACATGCTAGCCCAGACGTCACACCGCGAGGTAAACCTGACCCGGTCCACAAACACAGAGACAGAACCGCACGGTCCAGTCAGCTCCAGGACAAAACCCTCTCACCCCAACCAGCCAGAGACCACGGAGAAGTATCAGAGCAACTTCAAGACTGTCAGGAAGCTCTTTCTGAACATGGAGGAGGAGCAGTTGAAGGCTCTCTTCAGCCCTGATTGGTCCACAAAGCTCAGGCGGGTTTCTACGCCGAAGTCCAGAACTCATGTTTCTCCACCACATGGAGAGGAGGATCAGAGAACCAAGAAAATCAGTCCCACCACTGATGATCTCGAGAGGAACCGAGAGCAGACATCCAAACCAGAGAATGGGAGCTGTGCAAGGAATGCTGAACTGTTCAGGCAAGACAAAACAACTAATCAATTCTTAAGTGTCCATGAAAGTCCCACTGAAGAGGAGATCAGAACACCAGAGGAACATGAAGAGAGCCTGCAACGCTCTTGTGACCTGGAGAGCAAAAGTGAAGGAGAGGTGACTGAAGCTACAATGAAACCCCCGCTATCCCTTCTTACCTCCGGAACAAACAAAGAGACACTTCCTGGTGGAATAATCCCAAATCAAGAGATTCACCTGCAGAACCTGGAGGCGAAGGATCTTCAGCTCCTTGAAACTCCAGGACAAGTCAGTCCTTTGAAGACAAACGCTGATGACATCCGGACTGAAGAGAAGCCTCTGATGGGATCTGGAACAGGAGACATTTTCCCATCTCCTTGCTGTCCACATCGTCATCACCAAGAGTTAAAGTTCTATCAAACAAACGTTGCTGCTTCCCTCCATTCTGAAGGGGACTCTGATGTTCAGAACTCACCACGTTTTCAAGAGGACTCTGCCTCTTCTTTTTTACCTTCTCCCCGTTTCTCTCCATTTTCATCCCGAAAGTCGACAACTCGCTGGGAACCACAAAAACTGGATTATGCCAGCTCACAATCAAGGGAACCAGCACTAGATTTGATCAAGAAAGAGATCCAGGAGGTTCTGAAACGGGAGCAAGAACTGAAAGAGATGAGGGAGTCCAGGAAGGGGATCAGCCGACCACTCCTGTCTCCGGCGTCTCTGGTGGAAAAGGCAAACATGATGGCGGTCAGGCTGTTCTACCCCCAACCAAACAAGGGTATGTCCTCCTCAGCGGTTTCTCCTCGAGCCCCAGATCCAAATGTCTGGATTCTCTGACTGTTGTTCGTGTCGCTCTGGTTCCTAGTTTAAAATCAACAACAGTCATTGTAGTTAGGAAAACTGTTTGCAAATGTCTCAGCCAGCAAGGCCAAGTGGGGCCCATTTCTTTAAAAGTGGGGAGAAAATGTGGGCCCTGATTGGGTTTGTCTGCAGTTTCTGTGGTTGGCCCACTTGTGTTTGCCCACATTGGCTCCGCCGCCCAGTGACCAGCAGCCTGGGCGGCGACGCCGCTTGCCCTGCTGGCCCCTGTGCAGCTGAGCTAGCTACACTGTCCACCGGGCGGATGGCCTGCTATGCTACCTAGCCCACTGCTGAGTACTGACCTAAACCCGTGTAGGCAAACACAGGTGGGGCCACCACAGAAACTGCAGACAAACCCATTTGGGGCCCACTTGGCCTTGCTGACTGGGGTGGAGTTTGTTTAGAGTCTTTTTGTCAGAAACTGCAGAATTCCCATCCTAATGCTTTCACAGTAATACCATTTAACCCAGGGGTGTCAAACATACGGCCCACGGGCCGTATCCGGCCCACCAGATGGTTTAACCCGGCCCAGTTATGAAGAAAGAAATATATAAGAATTTTCAAAAAACAAAGCAAGTTTTCTAGTCCAGTCCTGTGGCGAGTTATGGTTCTTTAAAGAAATGACCACGACGCACAATTCTACCACTAGGGGGAGCAAAGGAAACTCAAGAGATCAAGAAATAAACAGGATGAAGGCCAAACCATGGCGAGTGTGGGGAGAGAAAGGGTTAACGCCAAAATGTTTGCAAGTTTAACCCTCTGGAACCTATAGGGCCTAAAACTTCTGTAGTTTCACTTTAACATGTTTATTTGGTATCATTTTAATCAGCACAACCTCTCTGTGACTCTACCTTTATTTAGTCATTTTTTCATGTTCTATTCACACATCAGACGTAAAATCAGGCAAAAACAGAAAATTCCGTCTGGAAATGGGATTCATTTTACTGTGGAAACCCCAAAAATGATTAACAAACTGTTTTTACGACATAGAATGAAAGTTTTAGGTGTAATTTCATAAAAACTACAAGAATAAATTTAGTCAACAAACTAATCAACACATTTTTGAATGAAAATACAAAAAAAATTCCAGGTGAAATTCCCAGATTCCTTATTTGGGCCTCATATGAACAGTTTGTGCTGGTAGAGGAACACGACGACCTCACAGCTCCATGATGTGACCTTTCATGTGTGTCATACAGACAGTAATAGTTCTTCAGTTTGCATGTGGCTTCAGCTTCCAGCCCAAAAAATAAGAATTTCTCTCCTGAGAGATCTGCTGTCCATTTGACATTTTTCCTGGAATTCTTTTTTTTCCTCTTAAACTTTCCTTGTTGTGTTTGTGAGGAATAATAAAAAGGTTTTATGGAGAAGTTTGATCCAGCTGGACTTCAGGTGGGCTCGGCTGGAATCTGCTCTCAGGTGGGGGCGTGTCTGACCTCTCCGTTGCTCCGTAGCCCCTCTTGAGTTTACCATCAGGATTAATTTAATGTCAGATATAAAATATTCAGTCTGTATAAAATGAATTAAACCTTTTTTTTGTAAGTGAAATCCATTTTATTTGAAATACATTGAACTCTGTGAATGAAAGTGTAATAATAAGTGATTAAACTATTGGGTTGTTTGGGGCATTTTTTTCCTACTAAGTCAAAAACAAAGCTACAGATAACAAGTTAAACAAAGGTTATATTGCTATTATGTCACTGGTCCGGCCCACTTGAGATCAGACGGGTTGGATGCGGCCCCCAAACCAAAATGAGTTTGACACCATCGATTTAACCCTTTAACTCCTGAGGCGTCGCCGGTGACGCTTAAACACAAAATCTTTAACAAACGGTAATTTTTCAACAACACGATAATTACCAGGACCGTGGCCTTGTGGAAGAGTGTCCGCCCTGACACTGTAAGGTCATGAGTTCAAATCCAGGCCGAGTCAGACCAAAGACTCTGAAAATGGACCCAGTGCCTCCCTGTTTGACACTCAGCATTAAGGGGTTGGATTGGGGGGGTTCAGCCATCAAACGGTTGCTGAACGCGGCTGTGTCTGCAGCTCACCCCTCCCCCAGGGGAGGGGTCAAATGCAGAGAACACATTTCACAGACTGTGGTGCGTGACAGCTGATGGGGCTTTAGCTCCAGCACATTTTGAAGGAGAAAAACGGCTAAAGTGACTCAAGCAGATGGAACGCGTCAATCACCTTCTTGTGTTGGATTATTGAATGAAACTTCATTATTTTGGTGGCAGGAATCCAGATAAACTATAATATTTAACTTTGGTGAAAACACAAGAAAAGGCTAAAAAAACTCATTTGTAAAAAATCTCCATTTATTCTGGTCCCACCGTGCACTCTTACCAACCTTTAGTTTCAGATTCTCTAAATCTTAATAAGAGATGTTAAATCAACATGAAGGACAGTAATTCATTTACTGACTGCATGTCAAAGACGGAAACACATCAGCATGAAGCTACAATGCTTTTTCTTTTATTTTGAAAATCTCTGGTGACAACAGCTGCTGAAGGTCGATTTAATAATTACTGTGATTAAAAATACATGAAGAAAAATGACATTCATTTGTTGGTTTGTCTTTTTATGTGTTTATCATTTACTAAAGATAAATCTGGTGCCGTGTCATCTGATGGCTCCGCCCACTCCCTCAAAGGTCTGAGTTTAAACATGCTGGGCCAACGTCACTCCTGAAGCTTCTCAACAAAAACTTTTCCTCAGCATGTTCCCAATGATAATACTTCCTCTAAAGTACTTTTCTTAAATGACAGTTCTCTTAGTTTGGCTCTAAATCTGCGTCTGTCTCGGTCTGTAGCTCAGAATCTTTATTCTGAATGTTTGTGTTCATCTCTCGCCGCCGTTGTGCGTGTGCAGACATTAACATTTCTGTCGTCAGACGGCAGAACAGCTGGAGGGAAATGAACTCCAACGACACAAATATTCTGATGAAATGTGTGCTGGTGTAAATGAATCAAAGCATGACGGAGGAAGACCGAAGAGGAGGGAGAGGAGGAGGACCTGAGGATGGACGTGAGAGTGGGGAGGATGCAGAGGAGGGGCGGGTTCCCTGTAGAGCAGGGATCTCAATATCTGGGCCGTACGGGGTCCCATTTGTGCCAAAAATAAGTTTTTGTGTCCTCTCTCTATCGCGTTGGTCCTTTATTGATGTTTACTGAAGAAGTTTATTGAACATTTGTGAATGTCTTTGTACTACTAAGACATATCTTCTGTGAAACGACAGGAGCTAACGACGCTAGCAACTGTTGCTAAGGACTTTACTGATGACCAGATCCAAGTTTTACCCATGAAGTCGAAATATCACAAACCAAACACAAAACTATCATCAAAGAAGTGTGGACACACAGAACATATAACTTATATAATATATTAACAACTATAACAGACATTGCAGAAACATTTAATTATTCATTTGTTATTCAAGAGAAATTCACTTTTTTATCTTTTCAGAAAAAGAAGTGAATTTGAATTCTTCGTCTGGCCATGTCGACGCTCCTCATCCTCGGACACCCTCCTCCAGGCTCCCGCGGCGTCCTCCGAGTCTGACCGAGATTCCCGTTCAGGACTTGGAGGAGCATCAGGCCGAGCTGGAAGAAAGCTCCGTGAGTGTCGGCGCATGTTTTGTTGTTCAGCTTCTTCTTCATAGTCTATAAGGAATGAAGAGCAGCAGCTGCTGTGATCTGTGTTTCAGTACGGAGGAATCCTGCTGGTCGACAACATCAACAACAAGGTAGGAATGGAGGTCGTATTCTGTTTTATTCTTTACTCTGAAGGACACGTGTCAAAGTCAAGGCCCAGGGGCCGGATCCGGCCCTCCAGATCATTTTATTTTATTCTTATTATTGGTATCTTGTACTTATTTCTAACTTGTATAATTTTGACAAAAATATATTTTTATGGAGAGTAAAATATTAAAAGTTATTTAAGGTTTAAGTTGATTTATTCTGGAATAATATTCCTGCCTTTTTATTATTCAGAATTATGTTAAAAAGTTACAGTTTTAAAGTTTTACATTGAAATTCTGCAGCTTTATGGACTATTTTGCTTTTTGCTAAGATTTTTTTTAACTATTTTAAAGTGTAGCCATTTTTTTATTTACATGCTAGCTGTTTTAGCTAACCAATTCTTTTTTTTAGCTTTTTAAGCTGATTTGGCATTTAGCTAATATTTTAGCCGGCTATCAGCTTCAACATTTTCAGCTATCAGTTTCAGTATCTTCAGCAGACAAATTAAGCCTCCAGCATTCACACTAGTATTATCACAGCTAATGCTATATATCTAGCTCGTAATAATGTTAAGTTAAGGTTTTAAAGTTTTAAAATATAGTTTTAGAGTGTTCAATAAATGTTTATCCTGTTCGTCCCGCGACCTCAGGTGTGTTTTGGAGTTTGCCCCCCCCCCGTCTGAATGAGTTTTTCACTCCTGTTTTAAAGGATCTAAATCCGGTTCTTGACTGAAAACTCCAAACGGTGTTGCTGATCTTTTAAAGATCCACTCCGATGATATTCTGGTCTGTTTTCAAAGCCTTCTTAGTGGTCTTTTAATTATGATAATGAAGGTTTTAGCTAAAATCTAAAAATCTGTGTATTTTTCTAGGACATAGTTTCTGCAGAGCGGCAGAAATTCTGTAGAAATTCACCTCTGAGTTGTGGGCAAAGCTATTGGTGCAGAATTAACCTCCACTTTTTCCCATCATGCCTCTGTTTCCACTCCCTCCCTTCCTTTACACCTCCAACCTAACGTCACTGGTACAGTAAATACGGCAGCATGTTCTGAGTTATCCAGACGTCCGGTTCTGATCCAGGTTCCAGCTCAGAAAACAAAGACGTTCATGGATCTGTCTGCAGAAGAAAGTAGCTGAGCATGGAGACTTTGACCCGTTCCTTTAAGTTTCTACTTCACAACAGAACAGCCTTTCTTCATCTGCTGCTGATTCACACTCAGAAATGCAGTTTAAGCTTAAATGATTCATCTGTCCTCCACCATGAAAACGCTACAGGAACGTTAAAACCATCACAGCTGTTCTCGTCGCCTCAGACTCACAGCCCGTCTCTGATCTTTCTTGTTTGTGCGTCTGATTTCAGGTCATCGAGTCCACCAGAGTCGCTCGCCATAAAAACCAGCGAGCTCTGCGGTGGGAGGCTGGCGTGTTCACGACCACGGAGACGTAAGAGGAAAGAGGACGCTCTTCCACCGGCTGAAGCGTGTTCACTCTGAAGCTACAAGCTGGTGACGTCACAAACTCTGCAGATGTATTTTATAGAAATATTCTGACGCCTGCTTGTGATGTTTGTAAAAACGAATGTTTATATATTTAAATGTTTTCTGAATGATTATGTTGCTCTAACAGACGGATCGGGTCATAAACCAGCAGCTCGTTTTCTCCTCTGATCAATGGAACAAGTTAAGTTTGAGTTCTTTTATTTGCTTTTCCATCGAGTGGAGGGACATGTTTACCTTAAAAATCCGAATTGAAAAGATGTATTTTTATTTATTTAATTTTAATGTCACCTAATATTTGAATCTTGAAAATTGTTTCCAATAAAGTACAAACTTGTAAATGATTAACTATAACTTGTTGTTTTTGCTGAATAAACTGTGATCTGCAGTCGTCTGTAAAGACATTTGGACCTAAAAACAACAAAGTAGAAAATAACTAAGAAAGAAAAAAAAATAATAATAGCAAAAAATGAGTAAAGGGATGTAGAATGTCGACAAAAACTCATAATTCTAACACACAGGAGACACTTGTACCGCTGTAATAAATCATATGAAATAAAGTCTTTACAGAGATTAAGATTAAACTAGTTTATCACTAATGACATAAACGAAGGACACATGTGAACATATCCTCCTCATACACAATGATTAACGTCCTCTCATTCTCAAACTTTCCCCTCTGTACCCTAAAACCTTCACCAAGTTTCTCAACAGTCCAGAAACCCGACGGATGTAGAGGAGATCTGTGAGGAGGAGTGGACCACAATCCCTCCTGCAGTGTTTACCCGCTGCAGCAGAAACATGACCTGTTTACTCACAAACAAAGGCTGCTGAAATAAATAATATTCCTGTCCGTTTGTATACATACTTCTGTTTAAAAAGTTAGGATTTTAAAGTTTTAACAGTTTCGTTTTTTTATCGGTTCAATTGATGCGTGTCCTCTTCAGCCTGAACCTCTCGTGTGTTTTGGAATTTCCCCCTTTGTGATATAGTTTGACACCCTGCTGTACGATGTACCTGCAACCTGTCCAGAGTGTCCCTCCCCTCACCTATCAGTAGCTGGGATAGGCTCCAGCAACCTGGGAGTTCACAAAATAGGTGAATCGTTTGTCCCTTGGATTCTCTAGAATGTTTTAATCTCATGAAACACCATCTGTGACTTTAATGTGGTGAATTTGGAGTTTGTGTTTTGAGATATTCTCTTATGTTTAGGTTACAATTCATGATAAGATTCCTTAACAAGCTTCAATAACACATGAATAAACAATCATGTGTTTATAGGACATCAGTGAGACGTTTATTAGCACAATAAGCCAAACAAAGTTTATTAACATGTTTAGTTAGATTCATTAACGATTGTCTACACCTATTGGAAAATCTGTTGCTCAAATGTGGCTCCAGCTCGTCTCCTGAGATCAGTTTGAGATCAGTTTGAGATCAGTTTGAGCATCCATCTTTGTATCATTCTGTGATCATTTCCGTCTTAACTCTTCCTCCTGAGGGACCCTTAGGAGCAAGAGTTAAGCAAAGATGAGAACAGACATCAACGAGACAAATGAGCTTGAATTGAGATAAGCGTTTTGAGTAAGAATTAAATGAGAGAAACAAAAGAGATCTCATAATAGTCTCGCTCTGATCTCAATTGTCTGAACTGTTTTAAAGGAGGATTAAAGAGAAAAGGATGAGACAAATTTGAGACGCTGATGAGACACATCTGAGAAGGATTAGCTCTAGAAGAGATCTCATTATCGTCTGTTTCATGTCTCTTTCATTTCTCTT
>NC_050516.1:35838802-35843138 GCF_002922805.2 Oryzias melastigma
GAATCCGTAACGTTTTCTTTTCTTTGATTTCTTTCTTGTTCATCCCGCTAATGGAAAAGATGCATTTATTTGCCACATTTTTTTATCACATCAAGCTAACCGTACCATCTTCAACAATCTGAATGGATTCAGCAGGAGCTGTGTGCTGTATTTCTGTTTTAAAATGAGACCAATCTTTCATTTTCGGTTGTTACTAACTGAATTCATCACTAACTTTGCAAATCTCAGCGTACTATTTCTGCTGTTGTCTAATTGTCTTACACTGTATGTTAGTTTGTCATTGTATATACACAATGACATCCAAAAAAGCAAAGTTTGCCTTCCTAAAAACACCAATCAGTTTTCCCCAAACACTACCATGTACAGTATGATCATAGTACTTCCTGAGATTAAACATGATCATGTTAGAACACTTAAAACACTGTCAACTGAACTTTGAAGGGATTTTCAGACAGATGTGGTGCTTCTGCCTTATTATCGGGCGGTGCACGGTCTGTCACCTCACCTGTCAATATTGGCGCTAAAAACACATAAAAATAATTAAAAGTCCATGTAAACCATAAAGCAGCCGTTTCTTAATAAAAAAAAACATAGAATTCTGTCATGGAGCAACCTGCTGCTACCCTCTCCAGCCACCAGAGGGAGCGCTCACCAGAGTTTTGAGCTCACCACCTGCCATCACCTGGACTCATCATCATCAGCTGTTTCTCATCACCTCCTCAGTTTATAGTCTGGTTCCGCACTGTCACTCTCTGCGAAGTTTTGTTTGTGCCACCCTGCCTGCATCTCCGAGCGTTTACTCCTGGACCTGACCTTCTGCCTCCGACCCTGCTACTCTGATCGCCTGCCGCCTGTCCCTGACCCTCGCCTGGACCTGACCTTCCTCGCTCGTCTCGGATGATCCCATGCCCGTGTATGACCTCTGCCTGTCTGACCCTGCTTACTCTGTGGACTGTTATCTCTGTTGATAAACCTGCTGCACGAGGAACCAGCTGTCTGCCTGTTTGTGACAAATTCTAACATAATTAAGAAGCTAACATCATTTTTATAACAGCTAACTAATATTGGGGACGCATAAGACTCACCTCCAGCAGACCGGTCAGCACAGACCGGGGGAGGGGCTGACTGGCTATTGTTGTCATGGTAACGGAGGTGTGTCACGCTAATTACCTTCCAATGTATTGATCGTACATATTCCATTGGTCACTCGGCCTAATGAGTTAATATTTCACCTCTTTGCAACAGTGAACCAAATATTTAAATTCTTACCTCTCTAGTCTCTGTGCAGCTGGAACAAAACATCTTAAACCACAAATGGACATTTCTCTTGGTCGCTGTTTGCAAAACGTTCCTGAACTTTCCCCTGAGACGTCTTCTCCTCTACTGGCTAAATGTAATGCGATATTATAGTTCCAATATTATTTTTATATATTTTACAAGACATATAAATTTATATTGTGCCTGTTATTGATCTCTCGACACTACATCATCCTGCGAATAGAAGCTCATTTGGAGGAACTGTGGACCATTTGTGACAATGTGTGGCCTCTTTTGGAAAAATGACATCATTCTTCACTAAGAAGGGATTTTAAACAAAGATCAAGAGGTGGTGTCCCAAGGTAAAGCCATCAAAGTGAGCATTAAAGTTTTCAATCAACTTTTTGATCAAGTCAGAATGAGCAGTGACATTGATCCGTTTAATGAAGGAAAATGCTCACTCTTCCTCCAGATCAATCTTCAGAATGACCAGTTTCTTCCAAAAAGCCTGAACAGCTGTCTCGAGTCACATGCAGAATTATTTCCATCTTCTTTTTGTGCTGTTTGGAACAAAATATGAGAACAAATCAGCGATGCGTGAGAGCAGGGAAACACATCCTAGCAGGGTGAACGTACCTCACAGGGAAGCTGTATTTTCCGTGCCCACGGCGCTGATTCTGGCGTTTCATTTGTTTCAAAAGTTGTGTGTTTTGTCTCTGTGGACAGTCTCGAAGCGCCGCTTCATTTCACACCGCTATGAACTTTTGCCGGCTGAAGGACCCCGGTCCGTACGTAGCTGTCCTCGCGCGCGCCTGTTAAAAAATCCCCGCGGTTAATAATAAATGTAATATCATACTTTTTTTTTTTTTTTACTAAAAAATGCTTGGCGGTCCAGAGAAAGGTTCTCGGGGTCCGGACCCGGACCGCGGTCCAGCAGCTGGGAACCCTGATGTAGACCAAAATAAACAGAAAACAATAGTTTTACGTGATGCTAACGCTAGCCCGGTGCTAGCGTTAGCATCACCATGGCGGTTTTGGTTTCCCATATTATGAAAGTCAGTGATGGATCTCTGATAATATGCAGTTGAGCCTGAAAATTCTTATGTTCTTTTTTTATATTTTCATTATTTTATTTCTAAGTTAAATCTAGCTGGCCAATCAACGTGCAGTAGGCTACGTAAAACGAGTGATGTCAAATGACGTAAGCACTGATGTAATTTGATGCAAGCATGTCTATCATGCAGAATTACATGATGACATATGATGTCATAAGGTGTACAACAACCTTCCTGTAAAAGTTCTTGAAGGCGGGTGTTTGCCAGCAAGAGTCAACTGAGATTCAAAGACCACCGCTCTTGCAAGCATCCACGGATTGTTTGAAAGAAAATGTTCGGAAACCAGAGACACCACGCGGCCCACCCTAACCAGGGGTTCTATCATCCTCATGGAAATGCTGATTTCAGACAACGAAATCAGCATTTCCAATTAAACCCCCCCGGTATGAACCCCGCCCAACACCAAGCCTACCCGCCACAAAGAAACCCAAATTGGGGGCCCCAAAATCACCGTGTCCCACTCAACCCCGCCCAACACCCAGCCTACCCCCCACAAAGAAACCCAAATTGGGGGCCCCAAAATCACCGTGTCCCACTCAACCCCCCACATCACCAAGCCTACGCCCCACAAAGAAACCCAAACAGGGGCTACCAAAATTGGAATGCCCCCTTCAACCCTGTCCCACCACCACCCTCTCACCACAGAAACTCCAATCTGGGACACAACAAGTGGAATGCCCCCGTAAACCCTGCAACTGGAGGAAACCCCTCATATCCAACTGCCCCTGCCCCTGACAGGAGCCTGGATCAGGGAGCCAGTAACCATCCTGTCTATTCTGAACCTGCATCCACACCCCAAGAAACAAAAATTGAAGATCCACCAGCCCCTGCTCTCGACACAAAGCAGGATGTGGAACAAAAAGACCGTAGAACTCTCTTCAATCCCAACGCATTGCCCTTCATTCCTAGGGCAGTTGAAGTCAGGGAACTAGTCAAACAATCTACACCTGTGGAAAGCACTCAGTCAGTTACTCAAAGTCCTCAGCCTGAAGTTCAAGATGCAAATCCTGCAAACGTGTTTGCCAGTGAGGACACAACATCAAGCACTGATGTAAACAACATCGAAAAGGAAATAACTGAACTGAGAAATCAGATGCAGGAAAAAGACAAACGTCTTTCTGAGTTGAAGGAAGAAAGAGAGATGGGAAAGAGGCGTCTTCAGTCTCAGCAGGCAGAACTTGAAGCCAAAAAGAGTCACCTGAAGAAAGAGACCAAGTTTAAGGAGACGTGTGGACTTAGAGCTGCTGCTCTCAGAGATAAACTGGAGAGACTACAACAAGCAGCTAAAGCAAAGCAAGCAAGTGAGGATAGGAAGACGGAGGCTCACACGCTGGCATTGGAAAAACTGGCAATGCTGAAGAAAGAGCTTCTAGAAAAAAGAAATTATAACCTGGAACTGACACAGAGATTAAAAATGGAAGAGGAAGAGGAACCAGAAGTCGTGAAGGATCAGATGGAAGCTGAGGAAATCACTATCTCAGCACCTGTTTCAGAACCAGAAGTGGTGAAGGATCAGGTGCAGGATGAGGAAATCGCCATCCCAGCACCTCTTTCAGAACCAGAAGTGGTGAAGGATCAGGTGCAGGATGAGGAAATCGCCATCTCAGCACCTCTGTCAGAACCAGAAGAGATCTCGAAACAGATAGAGCTGGCATTGAAAAAACTGGCAACGCTGGACAAAGAGCTTCTAGAAAAAAGAAATTATAAACTGGAACTGACACAGAGATTAAAAATGGAAAAGAAGGCAGGACCAGAAGTGGTGAAGGATCAGGTGCAGGATGAGAAAATCACCATCTCAGCACCTCTTTCAGAACCAGAAGAGGTCTTGAAACAGACAGAGGCTGAGAGAACTGACGCTTTCATAGCCCCTCAGATGGAAAATGAAGACTCTGAGTCTGGACATCACCTCAGGGAACAATCAGACGCTTTGCCATCTGTAGAGACCAAGCAAAAGAAACGGTCAC
>NC_050516.1:35845013-35890139 GCF_002922805.2 Oryzias melastigma
CCCTACCAGGGGCAAAAGACCCCGGCAGATAAGCTTCCAGGATCAGCTGACATCTCAAATCCCTTCACCACGTTACGTGGTATTTTGATCTATTCTCCCATTTCTGAGTAATTCTCTTAAAACCTGCGCTCTTAACTGCAGCCCCCCCCCCCATGCCCACAAAAACGAGCATGTTCTCACGTGCTGATGTCACAGATTGAGAACCACCCCTTGAAGAGTCTGCTCTGTCTGCCCACCCCCAGTCTAACACCGACACCCAATTTCTCCATGGAGCTAGCGGTGATCAACAAAATCATATTTTTGATAGAGCTGTCAGGCGATTACATTTTTTAATCGCAATTAATCGCATTGACTAGTTAACACACAATTAATCGCAAATTAATATGTGGCTTTTTCTTAGGAAAAAAATGTGTGCTTCGTGGAATTTAGCAGTTCTACATTAATTTCGAAAACAAGAATGACAAAATTAATAGTTTTCATCAGAAATACTTTATTTTGTAACATTGTATTGAGATAAACTTTCTTAACAATAAAAGGCTGTAACATAAAATGCCTAACAAAAGCCCAAGTGCAAGTGAAGGGCATTTTAAATTCAAAACTTCAATCAACGTTCAGTAAAATAAAATACAAAACATAAAAAATAAAATTTCCATAAAACTTTCATGTTCATTTTTTGTCAGGACCAAATCTTTTCCTCCTCTGCTGAACTACAGTAATAAATGAAATAGAGATTTATCATTTCCAATGAACTTTTGTTTTTTAAAACATTAAAGACTGAGAAAAGCGGGATACTCTGTGGATAGTTTGACAGTCTGTTACTGCCGCCGTGTTCTCTGGCTGCAGCTCGATGCAGCGACGTGTCCAGCGGAGCTCACGCCATGAATATGCCGGCAGACAGACCGCTATGCTGGGGTTGGATCACGCTTAAACCTCCAGAACTTTGGGATATTTTGCATATTTCCGCGCGGCGAAAGAGGGACGGACCACACACTCAAAGCTGAGATTTATCTTTTCATCTACAAATAACTGGCGTTGTTTAAACTACATTTAAAACGTCCCCCGGTGAGCTTGCTGTTCGGAACGTCGGGGGTCCGCAGCGCCGGACGCGAGCCGGTACCACCAGACGTGGTACTGGACGCGAACTGGAGCCGGGTTAGGGTGCAGGAGCTCTCCAGGTCCTAGTGCCGGCCGGTTCTAGCTCGCAGCTCGGTGGTTGGAGACCCGCCCGTGATCTAGTGAGAGCAGCCGGTGAGTTGGAGGACGATGAGGGACGCCTGCGCGGTGTGGAAAGACATGTATGAGAAAGTCTGCGATTAATGCGTCAAAAAAATTGTCGGCGTCAAGCACATGTCAGATTAACGCGCAATTAACGCGACAAAACTGACAGCGTTAATTTTTGACCTTTTTTTTTCCTCAAAACTATGGCTGTCTATAATGCCGTCTCTTTTGTTTTCTTCTTGTGTTGTTTCACAACGTGGAGGTGCATTACCCCACCTACTGGTATGGAGTATCAGGGCCGGATCTAGCCAGCCCCCTGTTGGGGGTGCAGACTGAATATCAGGGAGGGCAAGTTTGGAGATACTAAGTGGTTGGGGTGTAAAATCCCCCCAAGCCCCCTAATAAATCCTGTTTTTGGAGTTTTGAACATGAGTGTGTGACATTTTTCATCTGAAAGAGAACAAATGTAATAAGAAATCATTTTGTTTTTGCATTTCTGAGTATTTCTCCTTTTAAATCTCTGTCAATCAAACTGTCACAGACTGTTTGAATTAATGAACCTGCTTTCCATCACAGCAGCTCTGCTGCACTAAACCCTCATCTGTTCCTAGTGTCTAGTTCAGGTTCTGGAGAAGAGAAGATGGAATCTTCACATTGACTGCAGACACGTTTTTATGGTAAGCAGTGTTTTTAACAGAGAATTTTAATTTAGTTTTAGTCTTTTGACTAAAATAAGATTTAGTTTTAGTCGCAATATATTTATGTTGATTCTATTAATTTTAGTATACTAAATTACAGTAGATATTTAGTCAACAAAAATATAGAGTAAAGGTAAAAGTTTTTTTTTTTTTTACTAAATGTGAAAATATGAATAACACAGAGAGATTTTACTAATTTGTAAAACAAAACAAAAAAAAAACATTTTACTTCACTTTGCTTTCAAACTTGAAAATTAATCTTCAACAACTTCAAACATTCAAAGAAAATAAATTAAAATTCCATCCTATTTATAATAAATGTCTGAACACAAAAAAACTTGTATTGAAGAGGTTGTCAAGTGCAACAAAGGCCTAAAAATACTCTCACTAGGGAGTAAGCTGTCCCATCGTGACATTTGCTATTTGGGAGACTGACTGTCACTGCCAGGAGGCGTGTGAACATGTTACATATCAGGGGTCTCCAACTAATTTGGCGAGAGGTCCAGTAACTCCGTCAGCTTGGTAGACCGGGGTCCGAACATGCAAAAACATCCAGACAATAATTCACTTTTCTGTTCTTTTATTTCTGTGTGTTAATCAGAAAAGAACTTCTTAATCTTATTGTCTCAAAAAGTATTTCTGTCATTCATTTTTGCACAAAAATACTTAAATATACATAACTACATTGAAAAGTCAAGATTTGGCATAAACTTGCTTCCCTGTAGTGCAATATGTGTGTTCTTCCCCAAACTTTAACATTCTCCTGTATTTCACTTAAAGTGCAACAGCTAACATGAATGTACCTGAAAAGACATTCATAATTATGGTTCGTAATTGTGCAAAACTTTCTGTTTTACAATCCTTAACAGTAAATAATACTAAATATTGATCACTCAAGTAATAACTGATGAGTGCAAACAACTTTATGAATATAAAGATAACCTGCTAAATAGACTGATCTGAATGTGAGAAATGAGCATGAACACTGGCAGCTAAGCTCTCAAATCTCAGAATGAATCAGTCAGTGATGTTAACAGAGATTCACAACTGGAGGTAGAACATTGTTAATGTGTTCAATGACACTTTGATGAGAGAAGGAAACTTCTCCTTTGGTAGAAAACAAGTCAGGATCCGAGGATTCTCGTGGATCTGCATCTAAAACTTTGTGTTCTTCTGAAAAAACAAACTAACATCCCAACTGTATTAATTTACACAACTGTCAAAATAAAAATGGATTAAATTGACGCTGCGATGTCCATCCATCCATTTTCTTGACCGCTTCTTCCCTTTCGGGGTCGCGGGGCGCCGGAGCCTATCCCGGCCACTGAAGGGCGAAGGCGGGGCAGACCCTGGACAGGTCGCCAGTCTGTCGCAGGGCCTCAATCACACACCCATTCACTCACACAGTCACACTTAGGGGCAATGTTAGAGTCACCAATGAACCTATGAAGCATGTTTTTGGACAGTGGGAGGAAGCCGGAGTCCCCGGTGAAAACCCACGCATGCACGGGGAGAACATGCAAACTCCACACAGAAAGGTCCCAGCCGGGAGTCGAACCGGGGCCTTCTCGCTGTGAGGCGAGAGCGCTAACCACTGCGCCACCGTGCAGCCCGACGCTGCGATGTTATCTTGAAATTTCATGTTTTTTTAAAGTTTCAAAAAGATGTCTTTTGATCACGTCTTACAGTAATGGTTTGACTTTAGCTTGAAAATATGAAGGAGTTTAGTGAAATGTGTCAGGAATAAACAACTTTTGTAAGATGAATATAAATACATCATAATTGATTTGTTTCTGATAAACTGATCATGTGAAAGAAAGAGACTCATTTGAGAACTTGTGCTGGTCTCACTTTTCTTTTTGCTGAGACAATGAAAAGACTAAACTGAGACCTTATTGAGCAACGAGAGACAGAACCATCTAAAAACTAGAAATATAATATTACCTGTGATGATGCTAGTGTGAATGCAGTGAGCTGAATTTGGCTGCTGGAGATGCTGAAACTGATAGATTAAATTACTGAAGCTGATGGCTAGCTAAAATAATAGTTAGATGCCAAATTACCTTAAAAAACTGAAAATAGCCTAGGTTAGCCAAAACAACTAGCATGTAGCTAAAATATTAGCTAAAGTCCCAAATAGCCTAAGTTTGCTAAAACAGCTAGAATTTAGCTGAAATATTAGCTGAATTCCAACATAGCCTGAAACAAAGTTAGTCAAATCAGTTAGCATGTAGCTAAAATATGAGCTAAACTCCCAAATAGCCTAAAAAAGACAGTTAGCTAAAACTGCTAGCATGTTGCTAAAATATGAGCTAAACTCCAAAATAGCCTGAAAAAAACAAAACAAAAAGTTAGCGAAATTAGTTAGTATGTAGCTAAAATGTTAGCTAAACTCCTAAATAGCTTTAAAAAACTTAAGTTAGCTAAAACTGCTAGCATGCAGCTGAAATAATTTAATTCCAAAATACTCTGAAAAACCTTAATTCCAAATCAGTCCATAAAGCTAACAGAATGCCATTATAATTTTCAACTTTACTAAACTGACTCCTTATAATATAAAGTAACAACTAATCGACTAATCGTACAGCTCTCCTGTAAAACATGGACATTTGGTAAACTCCGGTAAAGAAAGATGATATACAGAGCAGGACGGAGGTGGAACTGATAAAATCTTTATTTCATTTTACATCATCTTACATCTTGTCCAGATTATAACATGTAAGGTGAAAGCAGTCTGATTTTTTAAGATACACTAATCTAGTATTACTCTTATAAACTGGGTGGAAGGAGGGTCCTGAAAGGGTTTCATTCATGTGTTTTTTTTACTTTTTCCTGATGTCCTCAAGCTTACTAAAATTCACAACCACGTGCTGGCTAAGCAGAAAACCACCAAAGAAGCAATTATTTGTTACCAATTATGTACTTTGATTTCGGCAGAATACTGACTTGAGAGCCGACCAGGATGGACGCAGGGCCACATGGGATCGCTTCGTTTCTTTGAGATGGAACAAATGTTTTTCTTTCAAGTAAAGGAAAAAGAAACGAGCAGCAGGGATGATTTTTAAAGACGGATTCATGACGACTGTCTGGTTACAGACAGCATTTCTACGACTATAGTGGAATGTCACTGAGCTTTATGAAAATAAATGTTTGACACTGAAGCTTTCCTGACGGTTGAAAAGCTAAAACGATGAGACCGTTTAAATGATGCAACACATGGCAGTATTTTTTTAGTTTTTTTTTTAACAAAAATGAGAATGTAGCAGTGATTGCATGCAAGGCATTTCTGACACGGGCTGCATGAACAAACGGGTCCTACGACCTGGACTGAAGGATGAGCTTTGACTCCTTCACTCTACTGACAACAGAGGCGACTGACGACTTCCTGTACGTTGGCTTCACGATTCACCGTGAAGACGGGGTGCAGGAGGGGAGTGGTTTACTAAATTGTGCCTCATTTTTAGATCGTTTTCCAAAGAGGGACATTTGGAGACGTTACTAAACCAGCTGCTGAGAGCCAAAAAATGAGCGATGGCAAAGAAACAGAAACAGTCACAAAGAACACATCAGCAACTAACCATCAGTTCTAACGGTTTCTCTGCAGAAACCAGATCGATTTACAGCATGTCCTAAAACAAGAAGCTCGTGACCACAGGATGAGGTGCAGCTCCAGTGGCGCCGACAGTCACCTGCACACGACAGCCAAAAAAATACAGTTTCTATGAGGGAAATGCTTGAATAAAGACGGCATGCTTCAGCTCAATGTTCCAGATTTGTTGATGCTTTAAACGACAGATTCCAGCTCACAGAGTTTATGACATTTGTTTGGCAGTGTCACAATAAACCGTACAGCAGGACCCTTCTGTATAAACCTCAGCAGAATCACCGCTATCCAATAAGCCCCGCCTCCCCGATCGTCCGTCTCTCAGCATGACTTGGTGGTGAGGTGGAGAAAAAATTAAGCATCACAGTGTTTGTTGAAAATAAATGGATGGTTTAATAACCTTTTTATTTTGTTTAAAGTAAAAATAAAACCAGTCATGTTTGCCAGAACACTAAAAAGCCAAAAGAGAAAGAAGGAATGGACAACTCTGCATGACCTCACAAGAAAGGCGGGAAAGGGCAGCAAATGAGATGTTAGGAAGGAGAGAGTGAATGCAGTAAAGAAGAGACGGAAAACTAACAAGAATCTGGGATTGAGGCGGTTTTGGTGGTTTGGAGGAGACTCGTTCCTATTGTTGGCCAGACTGCCGGCCGGCTTCATAGAGCCATGATGGAGGAGGAGGAGGAGGAGGAGGAGGAGGAGGAGGAGTGAGGAGGAATGAAAGAAGTGAGGACTTTTTCCTCTTTCAATTTACTTTATTTAACATTTGAAGTTCAAGTACTATTCATGCTGTTGGTTATACAGAAGGGACATGGGAATGAGCAGGTATCTTATGTGTACAAAGAGAAGGAGAAGAAAGAGGAGAAAAACAAGAAGAAGAGGATCGTTGGGGAGTTAACATTGAAGTGCACACTAGTTGTCTCCATCGCCGGTTTCAGGTTCATCTCCCTGGTTTTCTGATGTCCACAGCTGCAGACAGAACCAAACACAACAGAGTTCAGTCACTGAATCCGTGTAGGTTAGCAGTCTAGACCTTTAGAATGTGTCAAAGTCACGGCCCGGGGGCCGGATCCGGCCCTCTGAGTAATCCTATCCGGCCCTCCAGATCATTTTATTCTCATTAATGATCAGATGTTATCTTGTTCTCATTTCTAACTTGTATAATTTTGACAAAATATATTTTTATAGAGAGTAAAATATTGAAAGTTATTTAAGGTTTAAGTTGATTTATTCTGGAATAAAATTCCTGCATTTTTATTATTCATAATTATGGTAAAAAGTTACAGTTTTAAAAATTGACATTCTGATAACTTTTTGGACTATTTTGACATTTATTAATATTTTTTAGGCTATGTTGGAGTTTAGCTAATATTTCAGCTACATGCTAGCTGTTTTGGCTAACCTAAGTTTTTTTCAGATTTTTAGGCTAATTTGGCTTTTAGCTCATATTTTTGCTGCTATCAGCTTCAGCGTTTTCAGCTACCAAATTCAGCTTCCAGCATCACACTGCATTATCACAGGTAACGCTATACATCTAGTTCATTATTATGTTAAGTTAAGGTTTTAGAGTTTTAAAAATGTAGTTTTAGAGTGTTCACTGAATGTTTATCCAGGTACTGATGGCAAGGACCATATTATTTGTCGTTATTTTCACTTCTATACATTTTTTGTGTACACACTGGTAATTATATATTTAGCGTAGTAATTGATCAAATTAGGTTATAAACAGTGTAGACGATAGAAGACAAACGCCACGATAGACACTTGTCTTTCGCCCACATATGTATCGTCATATCGCCGAGCTCTAGTACCAACACATCTCCAGAGGGCAGTTTATCGGGATTACAAAATGTTTTTAATGTCATTCAGGACAGAACACTAAAGAGACTAAGGAGATTTATCTAAATGTAAATTAACACTCTTTTCAAAAACAGAGAACTGCGTAAGTTAGTCACAGTTGTAACTGTTCAGGAGTCAAAAATAGAGACAGTTAAATCGTTTAAATACCTTGATGATGTTAAAGTCAAGGAACACCCTGAGCAATTGGCAAAGAAATTAAGATTGAAAATTGTTTTTTCTCTTTATATGCAAGAAAGTAAGTGGTTGAGGCCACTTTTTAATCAATTTTAGACTATAGAGATTTTATCTACATGAATGCCCCAAATCAAGTATTGAAACTTCTGGATTCTGAATTTCACTGTTTTCTGTGATTCATCACAAACTGGAAGCTTCTCACTCTCTCAAAATCAGTAATAGTGTCTTTGATGAACATCGACACCAATAAAACTGGAGTCATCTGTAGAATTCTGTGTCAACAATAGTAAACATGAACAGCAGTGAAACTATTTAGTGCAAAATTGTTGTAAACAAAAGAAAAATGAAATTATTGAAAGAGATGTTGGGCACAATGGTGCAGCGTACGCCTCGGATCTACCTCCAGAGGAACGTCTCACCAAAGGACGACGTTTTACAGCCTCTTCAGACGAAGATGAAAGATCAATACTTGGTGAGAACCATCGAGAACCAATCGCAGGACTAAATATGGTGATAAATCGCAAAACCGATATTTTAGCACAATCCTAGTCTGAATGTCATCAACACTTGACTGTCCTCAAATTAACAGAAGACAATTCAAAAAGATTTAGAAAAACTATTAAACTGATGATGTTTTTATGTCTCAGTTATGAAACAAAAGCAGGGACGCTTTTCAAAATAAACAAGAATAAAAATGTTCAAAGAAAGGGTTGGAAACTCTAAAGGTATTTGAAAAATTCTCCTTTAAATCTCAACAAAAAAGTCTCATCCAAGTTAAAAGGAAAACAGCTTTGAGGGTTCATATTCTTCCCTCGTGTTTTGTTCCTTTGTCATTCTCAGCCTTTCACTCCATAATAATGGACATCTTTCCATCTTATGCTGTCAGACTCCACATCCACAGCTCCTATACTGCAGTTTTTCCTTTTTAAGTCTATGAATGGACCTAAACAGTCTAATCTACCATCACTCTGTAGGTCTGAAGGTCTCTGTGGTATCAAGGTGAATCTGTAAACCTGACCTTTCATAAATCATCATCATCTTTGTCACTGGAGGATGTATACTCACAGTAAGGTTGTCCCTTAGTAGTTGCATGATCAGTGTACTGTCTTTGTATGAGTCCTCGTTCAAAGTGTCAAGCTCTGCAATTGCCTCATCAAAAGCCTGCAAGACAACAAGCAACGTCAACATTTCTGTTCATCCGCCTATAATGCACAACAAACTTCTTAATTTACACAAATTCAACATCTTTACTCAGAAAAACCTGAACCTGAGGATCGTGTCGGCCTACGTTTGCACGAGTCTCCATGACGCACCTGCTTGGCCAGAGAGCACGCCTGCTCTGGCGAGTTGAGGATTTCATAATAGAAGACGGAGAAGTTGAGGGCCAGGCCCAGCCGGATGGGGTGTGTTGGCTGCATGTCCTTCTTGCTGATGTCAAAGGCATCCTGGTAGGCCTGCTGAGAGTTCTCCACAGTGTCTGCACAACAAAACCGGGAGCTGTTACCGTCACTGGGCTGCAGTTTTCTGTTTCACCGCTCACATCCAAAACTTCATGAGTCATTACAGTTCATGTTTTCTGTGGCATGCAGAGAATGTCCTCCAGCGTGAGAAGTATGACGGTTATAGAAACATCCAGGTGCTGGAATGACCCTTTCACTCACACAGGTAGATAAGACAGATAAAGACTACATGGCTTAAGGTGTGTCGGGTTAAAGTCTCCCATGACCGTTTCTTTATTTAAAAAAAAAAAAGCCTCCTCTGAGGGGGCGTGGCTTTTGGACCTGACCCAAGTAGCCCCACCCATTACATTTTTAAAAACCAGTTGGTTAGGTAGGCAACATTAAATAACTGAAAAAGTCTCTGAATTATTTCAAGATGAGTTTAAACTATTAGAGTCAAAGAGAATAAAAGGATAAAGACGTTTCCCTACGAGCATCAAAGTCCTGCAGACGGAGACACAAACATTTCTACATTTCTCTTCTTTCTTGAATGTTCACACAAATAAATCGCCCAAAGTGCCTGTTGGCATGGCAACCAGCCAGAGGATTTGGAAGATTGTACATGCACAGCCACATGAAGTTGAACAGTTATCAGCTATTTACGCTTCAAAATGACTGAATTCATGGTTTTATTCCTGACTTCACACTATATAACAGTTCCTTTTATATACATTAGCTACATTTTCAACCAGAGATTCCCTTCAGTATCAAACTCATGCAGCCGATAAAGCAAAATACAGGGCAGAAGCTTAAATATCAAAAACACATTAGTGCTTAAAAAATAATTTTAATTATTTAACTACGGTGCCTTGAAAAGTATTCACTCTCTTAACTTTTTACCCGTTTTGTTATATTAACGTCTTTAATTCAATGTTTTATTAAAGTGAATTTTCCAAGTGAAAAAACGTTACTGATCCCACAAAGAGAAATGATCTTGTGACTACAGCTCTTAAAAACAGAAAACACTGAAAATACACTAAAAAAGGTTTAAGAATAATTATTGTTCAGTGTCTGACATCTTGTAGAGTCAAATAGCTAACATGAAAAATGTGAAGAAAAGATGGACAACATAATAGCAAAAAAAGAAAAACATTTACAGATTCTCTCCAGAGTATCATGGAAAAGTGTTTCATTGAGTTATAGAAATCAATACAAATTAAACTTTCATAGAATATAGATTCAAGGTCCACTGCTTTACTCATTTCTAGTATCCATTTATTTTATTTATGAATTTAGTTCCAGCTCATAAAATTCACAAAAATGTAAATACTCTGGAGAAATCCTCTCAATTTTTCAGGATACGAGTGTTTTAGAGCTGCCTCGATTTGTCCCGACTATGTTACCTATTAACCCTTTAACACTGAACGTGACGCCGGCGACAGAAGAGAAAGAACGGCCTCCTGTGACCAAAAACACCCGTAGATATTTTACATTTTATGCACAAGCGTAAAACTACGCTGTGCGCCCTCTAATGCCACCTTCAGGTACTGCTGTGTATAAAAGATTTCCACATACACAACATGGATTCTGGTGCATTGCATCTTGAATAAACCACATATATATTCATATTTTAAAAGGTAAGACAAGCAAGGCATACCAGAATCTACAACTTTAAATCCCTAACGCCATCTCCTGCGGTACCAACCCCGCCCCCCTCTCTGGAGGCCGGACACAACAGCGGCTTTCTCCCACCGCACAGAAAGTGGTCAAAGTGGGTCACAGAGAGACGCTGCAGCGGATGTCGTTCACAGCGTGTCTGAATGGTCTCAGAGATGTTTATCGACGCTTTTGTAGAACTCTTTAAAATAAATAAACCTGATCCCTCATCATCCATGTGTTTCATAAGGAGGGAGAGAAAACTTGACGCTTGCTCCTCCCACAGGCGGCGGGAGCGTCAGCTTCATAAACGCCCTTTTTGACACGCGTCCAGCACTGACTTTGACACATAATGAAACAAACATGGTGGGAGCATGAATTGCATTTGCTGTGAATGTATAATTGATTTAAGTGTGCTGGTAATCCATACGGATCATGGATCAACAGGACGATGTGACGAGATCAAACAAATCCAACGTGACTTGGAGCAGCGACTGCTGCAGAAGTCGGGTAGGAGGGGAGTAGGTCTGCACATTCACCTTTTTCTGTTATTTGCCCCATTTATTGTTTGCTTCACAAAAAATGAAACATTTTCCAATTTGTTTCTCTAAATTATATATGTAAATCATTTAGAGTTTAGCTTTGATTTCAGGTTAACAATTTTTTAATAATTTAGTTTACAGAGGAATTTTAGGCTATTTTGGAGTTTAACTAGTATTTAAGAAACGAGCTAGCTTTTTTGCGAATTTGGCATCTACTGCAGTTTTTTTTAGATAATTTCAGGTTTAGTTCATATTTAAAGTAAGAAAATCTTTTTGCAAAACTGGCATGTATAAGGGATTTTTTAAAGCAATTCTATTACAAATGTTTCAGTAATTTAGGTCAACTTTAGCTCTCTTTCATTGTTCTTTTGTGAAATTTCCAGTCTTACCAAATTTAACATTTTGCAAATATCTTTTGGATTTTCAGCAAATCTCTTCACCAAATAAAGTCAATTGCGCCACTATTTTCAGCAAAAAGCTTCAGCATTTTGCTGAAGCTTCAGTGTGAAAGCATAAAGCATTCACACCAGCATTATCGCAGGTAATGCCACTTTTCTACTTCCAAGTTGTGAGGAACCAACACACAAAAGACACCATGGAAGGTGAATACTTTTGCAAGGCACTGTATAAATTTAAGGTTTAAGATGAGAGACTTAAAAAGCATTAGATAAAATTAAAATAGACTGCGACTTAAAAAGCCACACAAAACTGAATGTATTGTGTTTGAAGGAATCCTTACCCTTTTTAGAGTCTCCAGAAGCCACCTCTGACAGGTATCTGAAGTAATCTCCTTTCATTTTGAGGTAGAACACCTTGCTCTCTGCCTGAGACGCATTGGGAATGAGGAATTTGTCAAGCAGGTTCTGAAACAGACAAACAGCCAGAAAGTTTTACAACCAGAGAAGGACAAATGCCTGTCAATATAATGTGGCTGATGGCACAGGTCTTTGGTAGCATCAGGATGGTAAGACAACAGGCACAGAATGTCATAATTATGCCTGATAAAATTATCTTACCTTATGAGCTGTACAAATAAATATGGCAAACAGGAGGCGTTTGATAGAAGGATAAGAATAACAAACTCTTAAAATAATTTGAGGCAAAAACAGGACTCTTCCAAAAATCTGACTTTTTAAAAAAAAAAATTTTAAGATAGCTTCCCTAACCTTCCTCTCAAACCCTTTGTCATCTTAGCCCAAAATGTGTACATTCTGAATGGTTATTGTTTAAATCAGTGATCTCCAATTCTCTGGGCCTGAACGGTCTGTGGATCGCCGGGCACCTTATTTTTTAATGTAAAGGAAGTTTTATTTTGTTGAGCTACTGGACTCTCCTCCACATCAGTCTGTGACTCACTCTTGACTCATATCAAGTCTATATTTACTTGATCTCATGTCTATCATAGATTTGTTACCTTCTTCAAGCGGCTGCTCCGACCGCTACATTGAAACCACTAAGCTAACACATCAAAACCTTGAAATAGAGATGTAGTCTCAATGGGATTTCCTGGTAAAATAAAGGAAAGAAACAAACGTCTTTGGAAAGTTTCTTTGCACAGAAAAAAGCCAAAGAGGAAACGGAGGAAGAAAATAAATCTGCATTTAGAACTACAAAAACTAGGAGTCCTACATGAAATAAGGAATTAAGGTGAAAGTTATGTCCGGTCCGAATATATGCACAACAGTTTAATAAAGTTTAACATAATATAATGATATTTAGAAAATACTAGTTTGATGACTGTTCTATCAACCTTTTCTGTTGCAGTTATCCATCTGATCTTCAAAGTCACATGACACTAACGTTTGGGTCTTGTATTTAGCGAATAAAAGTAAAGCAAAGATCTATATCCCATTTTAGTGGGTCGTGCAAAAGACTGGTCCTGTCATAGTCCAACGGCAAGGGCACCCCCTGCTGGAGAGGAGGCCAAATCCCTGTGGGCTACATGCACGACCTGCTTCCGCATTCAGCCTTTGAATGTTCAGTCATTTCCGGTTGGAGCCGTGGGCTGTTGTTAATGCGGAAATAACGGAGTATTTGGACTTTAAGAGATGTCTTTTGGTGCCAACAAGAGTCACTATAAATGATGTTAGGCACATTGTTTATTTTTCTAGTAAAATATCCCAAAAGAAAAATGCAAAAAGATTTAAAATTGTATTTGTCGTCCCACATAGCACACCTCGAATGTAACTTGCTAATGCTAGTGTTTTTAGCTACATGCTAGCTGTTTTGGCTAACCTAAGTTTTTTTTTTTTTTTTCGTTTAAGGCTAATTTAGCATATAGCTAATATTTTATCTGGTTTTCAGCTTCAGTGTTTTTAGCTATTAATTTCAGCTTTGTCAGCGGCCACATTCAGCTTCCAGCATTCACAGTAGCATTATCGCAGATAATGCTATATATCTAGTTCATAATTATGTTAAAAAGTTACAGTTTTAAACTTTAAAAAATGTTGTTTTAGTTTGTTTAATAAATGTTCAGGCCCACAACCTACAGTTTGTTTTGGATTTTGGCCCCTCGTGTGATTGACTTTGACACCTCTATTCTAGACTAAAAGAACAAGAGGAACAAATGTGATTAGTTAACCGGGAGAAATTAAATCTGTTTATAGCTGTAGCAACACTATCAATGTCTCCAAATGTGCTCATTTTTTATTGCCATGATGGATAAAAAAAAGAAAAAAACCCTTCTGTCTTTGTCATCTCTGTCAAAAACCCTCTCTCCACCACCACCACCCACATCCTTTTTCTTCTGCCACAGTTCCATCCTCTGATCCATCCTCTCCTCTTCTGCCTGACGACCATTCCCAAACCTGGTCCTTACCAGCACGTCATGGCAGATTTCTTGGAGTTCAGCCTCAATCTTCACACGGTAATCACTGGCCATCTGCCGCTTTTTCTCGTTTCCTTCTGTCTTCTGCTCAATGCTGGAGATGACACGCCAGGATGAACGGCGCGCACCCACCTAAAGAAATCAAGAATGACAGCCAAAAACACCTGAAATTAGAAGGCAGACGTGCACACAAAGGTGCTAAAAACAAGTCATTAACTGTTTTTCCTTTAAAGTGTTACTTGGAACCTGGATGAATGAGTATCTACAGAGACGAGATAAACTCTTACATCACAATGCAACATAAGAACTCCTGGATAGTAAAAATGTACAATTATTACTCCAAAAAGTCAATATTAAACATACCTAAAAATCTTTTAACCATAAATTAGTCATTAGCAATATTCCCCTTATCTGGGTTCACCTCGACTTTTAGAAATGTGAAGACCAAAATGACCGTAACACTAGAACACTAACATCTCATCAGTGTCGGAAACAAACCCAAAGGCTGCCATACCACATTCTTGTAGGCAACAGACAGAAGGTTGCGCTCCTCGTTGCTGAGCTCCAAACCCTGCTCCGTCACAGCCTTCATGGCAGCCGCCATGTCGTCGTAGCGCTCGGCCTGCTCCGCCAGCTTTGCTTTCTGCACCAGATCATTCTTATCCATCTTTAAGGCTGCAACATAAAAAAGGTTGACATAGGATTATGTTTACAGGAAAACAGATCAAACTTAAGAACAAAGTTCTGGACAATTTTTTTTTCAACATATGATAAGCAATGATGAAATATAGACAGATACAGCTGTTGAATAGCCAAATATCATAACCCATAATCCATTTTGGAAATCTGCAAAATCCCTCTTGGGGTAACAGGGTTACTGGAGCCTATCTTAGCCATGTGGTTGTTTTATTTATTTATTTATTTTCAGGGCAAATATTGTTTACTAGTACCAAGAAAGATTATAACAGATATTTGGAGCCAGTATTTATTTGCCGTACAAGTATAAATAATTGGCGTATAAACACAAACAATTAGCTTTATTAAAAAATAATAATAAAAAAAGCTAATTGTTCCTAGAATGGCAGAGAGTAATGGGCTCAGCAGCACATTTTTAGTTAGTTTTTTTAAGTTTAATATACAGATTCCTTAAAGTTAATAAAACTTTAACAGAAATTAAATGACTTGGTGAAAAGCTTAAAAAAGACAGGGCGTTTCTTGGTCCAGTAGTATGTTGTTTAAGGCCAAATAAAAATGTAAATACATAAATAGCTCCCCGGAGGTTTATTAAGTAAGCAAAGTTGAGTACAATTTGAGAAAATGTGACTGTTAAAATTGTTAGGCAGCATGAGATTATGGTCCAAAAAGCAAAAGTTGTTTCACATCTTCTCCAACCAAACTGCTTCTCTAGGGCTAAAGGTGCAATCACTTGTGTTGACTGATGAAGATGGTGCATACATTGCTTTATTCTCAGCGCAGAGAGGACAGTCATTCATCTTTTAACACATGATTAACAGCATCAAGGTATTTGCGTTAAAAGTGGCGTCCCTAGTTGCTTGTAGCGTGGCATGTAGAGGATTGAGGATTCAGATCATGCAGAACAATGGTGGAGACAGCGGCGTCACTTGAGCCACGATAAACAGTTTCTTATCGACCTGTCAGGTTCAAAAAGGTCGACCCCGATAGAGGTCAAAATAAAAAATATTGATAATCAGTCAACCCCTATCATGACAATCCATGAAACCAATGAACTGATATACATTTCAGCAGCATTGAACCAGGCTTTAAGAGCAATCATGAGGAAGGCAATTCAATACCAACCACTGAAACAAAGGTCAGAAACTAAAAATTAAGGCATCTCTGAAAGAAGGAATTTTTACTGACAGAGAGAGATGCAATGAAAAAGCAAGTGTCCAAGAGATGTATACAGTCAAATGTGCGTGGCTTGAGCACAAGAAACAGCCAAATACAGGCTCTTGGCCTTGACCAGCTGTCTGAAAAGGTACACAAGAAAAAATAGCCTGACGGATAAACAGGCCTTTCACATCTCACCCTGTAAAAGTGTGCACTCGGTAGTAGAGGAAAAACAGCAGAGCAGATCCACCACGACTGAGGAAGCAGCACATAATGCTACACTGGTCTGTGTGTTAAAGTGGCCACTTCAATGAAAAGTCTATATACTGGCATAAATGCATGTTTGAGCTTCTCGCGTTCAGGCTTTGCTCGTTTTTAAGTCCATTTTCAGGTTCTATGTACAAAACGGGCAGCCAGTTGAACCATCCGTCTTCTTACGCTCATTCAGAACCAGGTTGTGAGGGCAGCAAGCTAAGAAAAAAAAGCCCAGACGTCCCTCTCCCCAACCACTTCCTCCAGCTCCCCTGAAGGAACCCTGAGGCATTCCCAAGCTAGCCAAGAGATATAGTCTCTCCACCGTGTCCTGGGTCTTCAACGGGGCCTCCGTCCAGTGGGACATGCCCAGAACACCTCTCCAGGGAGGCATCCAGGAGGTATCTGGACCAGATGCCCGAGCCACCTAAACTGGGTCCTCTGGATGTGGAGGAGAAGCGGCTCTACTCTTCCAGTTGAACTAGCAGCAGTCAACTGAACTTTGACCAACCAGGGTCTCCGACTTGGTAGTGACTTAAGCCCCAACCGTTTGTAAATAGTCTGATCCTGGGGAACAAACTAATAAATGCAGTTTGTGCCCAGCCAAAGTTATATGACAGCAAGTCTTTCATATATCGGAATAGAGCTGTCAAAGAAAAAACCTGGAACAAGATTTGCACCAAGCCTCTTCCAACTGTAGGTTTATTTGTCCATTAACCTTTATTTAACCAGGAAGTCCCATTGAGATTAAGAAATCTCTTTTACAAGAGAGTCCTGGCCAGAAGGCAACAAAAAAACCCAAATGATTTACAGTTAGAAAATAAAAAGAACAGTTGCAAATGTGGGTAGGTGCATGTGCTGGTATCAGGTAGCATCAGTCCAGTGTGAACACTAAATGCTAAAAGTGCTTTCAATACCCATGTTCAGAACATTTTTGAACATTCGACAAATGTCCAGTGTGAATGTAACATAACAGTAATTAATGGTTTTTGGCTCATGTCCCAGAGAGGAGCTCAACAACTTCCTTAAACACAATCCAGTGACTACCTGTGGCAAACATCCCAAAAAACTACCTATGACATGATACACCTGTAGTGACTAAAGAAACTTCCTCAACTCCATGAGCAGCTTTGCAGAACTTGATGCTCTGTTGTTCAGAGACGGGACTCCTGGAAGGTTAACTGAAGGTTGAACAATCCTGATGCAGCAGGATCCCTTCACAAAGTGCAGTCCCATTCAACTACTGGCCAATAACATGTCTCTCCACAACATGGAAGCTAATGTCATACCCTATCACAACCGAGATAACTAGGCAAATGGATCAAGCACTGAAAGGGAAACGTAGAGATACCAGAGGAGACAAAAATCAACTTTTGGCTGACAGAACAGTCACTCTAGACCAGGGATGGGCAACTCCAGGCATCGAGGGCTGCATTCCTGCATGTTTTCCAACATGCTCTGCTCTGGCATGTCCAAAATGCCTGGACGCACCTGAACCAGGTAATCAGTCATGAGTAGGGCTTTATGGAGAGAAAATAGACTCACTCCAATTTGTGCGTGCGTAATTCTTGATTTGTACGAAATTTAGGATTTGTGCAAGAGCAATTCTTGATATGTGCATTACTTTGGATCCGTGTGTGCGTAATTCTTGATCTATAACTCATATAATACATTTTGTGCATAAGTAAAACAATTACAAAATAAAAAAAAAAATACTAAATACCATTTACACATGGGCAAATTAAAATTAAAACAGCTTGAAACTACTTACACACACAAATCTTTAAAAATGAAGCACAAATCACCTCTCATGCACACAAATTCATGTCACAATGAAAAGGATCTATAGGGGCATAAAGTCATTTGATTCATAGTTTCATGTATTTATAGTCTAAATTAGTGCTGGGTGATATAGAAAAAAATTATATCACGATATAAAATATTTTATATCACGATAATGATGTATATCATAATATATGACAAAGCATATTTTCAGCTATTCTCTGAAAAAATGTAATAGTTTAATTTTCTGACTATTTTATATAATAGATAACTAAATAGTCATAATTGAGAAACAAGCATTTTAGTGGAGCAAAATAAACTCAAATGAAAACAGATGTGGCTGATAACCAGCAATCTTCATATTTGTTCCAAAAATCAAAGGTATTTAAACTGAATTAGTAAAAGAAAAAAAAAACGTTATGAAAGACATTTTTAAAGTTAACGACAGTTTCAGGTTTCTAAGTAGAAAAACACATTTTTGCACAAAATTCTGCTAGAAATACGTCAATTGTGCCAACTATTGAAGAGTTATAACCAAAACAATATAAACACTTCAGCTAAAGCACTTTTTTTTTCAGAACTTGAGTCAGTGAGCAGAACTTCTGTCTCGCTTTTTGAACAGACAAGGAAGTTCTCACTAGTCTTACTTTGAAAACAGGAAGCTTCACTGACATTTTATTTTGAAGATTTGTTTACTTCTGGTGACAGTCGGGCAGCACATTCGGCTTTAAAATCCAACATTATTCTGTATTCCAGAGCAATAAATATTTTATAAAAATTACAAATCAGCGATCTTGGACACCGCAAATGTTTGGACACTTTTCTATCGCCATAGGATAAGAATCGTCATATCGCCTAACCCAAGTCTGAATAACACTCAATGTAACCTAAAGTTTCCTTGTTTTTATCATTATTATTCAACTGCTGTTTTATATTTGTTTATGCCACTGAGCTAAATTTCCCACTCGGGATCAATAAAGTTGTGACAATAAAAACTGTTTTAAGTTTAGACTTTATGGCAGCTTGCTAGTAAGTAATCAAATTAGGGTCTGTTAATTATGATGTTTTCTGGAGAAAAAAAATAAATGTCTAAAACGAAAAGTCTTTCATTTGTGCACAGGAACGGATTCTAGTAAGAAAAATATGCAGCTTTTAATGAAACACAGTAAATGTTGCCATAGTGAATCGATGTGGATATGAAGAACCGCCTCCCAACACGTCTGATGTAGCGTTGTAAAAATGTAGTGAGCTATCAAGGTATCAAAACCGCGAATATGCAGCAGGGTTGAGAGCCTTTCAAGAGACGATCTTTGGCAGGGCCCGGACATTTTAGTTTCAAACACAATCAGCCAACGAGACACGCACAGTGATTTGTATCGATATGATGTGTGTGCTTTCAGACAACTACGCCCTCCTTATTATATTTCCCTTCGGAATTTTAAGATGGAGCGGTAGATTACCGTCAGCTAGCTCGACGGCTAAACTGCACAGCCGAGCTCTCGCGGATAGCTTAGCTGTTAGCAAGACTTGACCCAATTTAATCTGCTCGGCGAGCCTTAGGTCAAAAATGCACACGAGCAACGCTAGCATTTCACTGCCCGCATCACTAAAACATGTGTAGTTTTCAAATGAAACTTGCGTCTTCAATTAAAGACGTATTTTTATTTAGAAACGCAGTTAGCTTTCCATGACGTTCCATTACGCCACGGCGCTGGTAGGGCTTCGATAAAACCACAATCATCAGCTATCCAGGCTTCATGCATGTTAGTGGTCACGCACAGCCTCCATTCGATGACTGATCTGAGTTACTACGTTCCAGAACATGCTAGGTATCCGCAGCTACATGGCTAAAGTGTTTCCTCGACGGCCGGGGCTTGATCGCTGTTGTCAAAATGGCCCAGCCTGAGTAATGCTTCACCCTCCCTACATGGACACGCGCGGTGAACGTGTAGGAAGGGAGTAGTCTCTGTACCTAAAACAAGCGTATAGCTGCTTAATTTGGACGTCAAATTAACCCACAGAACCCAATTGCGTGTCTTTGCTTTTTAATTTCAAGAAAATGCATATATTTTTTTATTTAATTACATCGTTGGCCTATTTTTCGCAACCAACATCCAACCGCAGTGGAGCCTTCTGCGGTTGAGGTAGGCTAAGAGACTCGTGGCCAGATAGCTATTTCAACGAGGTAGCCGATATGAACCAACGAAAAAAATGTTATGCGGATGAACTCACATGTTAACGTGCACTGGTGATCCCGAATTTATTCTCTGATTGATTAAAGTTCTTCGAGCCGTCCTCCGCTCTCTGGGTCCTCAGGGCAGTACCACTTCCGCCTGTTTTGATACTTCCGCTTCCTCTAAAACCCTCCTTTCACCCTCCCCTCCCCGCAGTTTCCACAGCAACCCTGCCAGGGGGTTTCTTAATGACCTTGCAAGGGGCTTTGACGTCAGGAGGATCATGGCAACCGCTTAAAGATGACGTGCAACAGTCTCCGTGGAAACTGGCCTGATGAGGCCGCCTCTTTCACATTTTAGATTCATCAGGACACTAATGCAGCTCTGTCTAAACTCAACAGACATACAATACTCTCAATACGTCAGGAATATTTTCAAAAACTGGATTTTGCTTGTACACATTGTAATGTCAAATGTTTTACTCCTCAAGTGTTCATGGTAGAGAGTTACTTTTGTATTGGGGAAAGACAAAAGTATTTTATGTTTTTTCCACATAATGGTATCACTGTGTTCACGTGTGTCGTACTTATTGGGGTAAAAACAAAAAAAATTCTAATATAATTTTAAACATTTTCAATGTGGCTTCAATGTCAACATTCTGTGGGGATAATTTGACCAGCACGTCATTCCAATTTCATTATTCAAACAGCCATGAATACCCATCACTTAACAGACGAGCAGCATCACCTAGCCATAGCGGGCTTTCTAGGGGTGTGCCAAAATATCGACATTGTGATATTTAGTCCTGATTCTTGATGGTTTTCACCAAGTATCGATCCTTTATTTCGTTTGAAGAGGCAGTAATACATTACATTTGTCAGCCTTTGGTGAGATGTTCCTTTGTAGGTTGATGGGGGGGTAAGTTGCACCATTGTCTCTGGCACCTTCTTGAATTATTTCATTTTTGATCTGTTGTTTACAATAATTTTGGACTAAATAATGTCACTGCTGTTCATGTTTACTATTAACACTTAATTTTACAGATAATTCCAATTTAATAGGTGTCAATGCTTGTCGAAGACATAGTATTACTGATTTGCACCAAAGTGTATTATTTGTTGCATGAAATAAGAAATTAGTTCATTATGATTGTGTTCAAGCCAAAAAAAAAAAGAAATAGGGATATGTTTCCCCAAAATTATATGTTCTTCTATATAATGTGAGTTATTAGAGATGATTTTATATCAATTATCATAGTACCACGATATCATCAATATCTTGAGCCATGTATCGCATATCGTATCGTGAGGTACCCAGTGATTCCCTCAGGTTAGTAGTAGACAGTTGGATGTTGCAGGTGAACTTGGTCTGTCTCAAACATTAAGAACTGGACTGATGTCTCCCATAGAAAATACCTTTATTCCGGCTCCAGCGAAATGAAGCCAATTCCGTTGCCAATTTTCCACAATACAGAGATTGCCAAGTTGCTGTTGGAGCCAGACGACATCAAACGTTTGAGGTGGGGGGGCTACGGCAGGGGAGTCAAACTCAATCCCACATAGGGGGCCAAAATCCAAAACACACCTTAGGTCGGGGCCGTAACAGGATAACATTTATTGAACATAATAAAAGTACATTTTTAAAACTTAAAAAACGTAACTTTCTCAAGACGCGGCTAGTACTGGTACCCTAACCTTAGCCTGGTCTGCACTTGGTACCGCGTCCAGAATCAGTACTGATCCGCGACCAGTACCGACTGTCTGATACCAGGTCAAGGTTATGGTTAGGATACCAGTGCGGTCCACGTCCCACTACCAGACCGGTACCGGTTTGAAGCCGGTAAGTTGGGAAGCCTTGATTTAATTGGATGTCAAAAATCGACGAATTGGGGACATTAAAAAACGTCAATTTTTGATGCGGAGGGGTCCTTAACCAAACGTCAATATGTCACGACTTGGGAATGAGAATGTGTTACAATATGTTACCAGCACAAGATAATGTCATTAATAAAACAAATATAAAATGATCTGGTGGGCCGGAAAAAAAATCACTGAGCGCGCCAGATCCGGCCCCCGGGCCTGGACTTTGACACATGTGTTCCAAGGCATCTGATTGGTCAGTTTATAACTTGAAAAAGTTGTGATTGTTCTGTGTCAAACAGCTGCTTCTAGAAAGCATCAATTTGACTGCCAGTGAGATGATACATGGGCGGATGCTCGGACATCACTGCTAGCAAAAAGGAGGTGTCCTTTACCGCCAATTTTAGCTACACCTTTTATTACACACATCCCTTACCTCACCACAGTATACTATACATTACAGCATACACGCACGTTACAGAAGGAATGGTCTTTTGTCCCCTATGGCATCCCTTGTGGGGGGAGCTGGGTCACTAGGGTGTTTGCTTCCCAGGCCTGGTACCCTCTCTTCTTTCGGGGAGGGGGATCCCGATGATCCCGAAAAACACGATGACCAATGTTTTGTAGAACCCCCCCACAATAAATAAACCTTATTTCTCAAAATCCTCCGTGTCTTCATACATCCTAAGTGAGATATCCACAGATATCCTTATAGCGATTATCCTAAATGCATTAGCTGGTAGCTCCTCCCACATGCAGCCATGGTGTCAAGCTCAGGAACACCTTTTTTGACGAGCGACAAGCAGCAAAGTTGTCACACGGTGAAAGAGGGGCGGGACACGCAAATTTGTCGCGGAAATCACTTTCGGTGTGAATGCATCTTAAGGGCCATAAGACACCACTGAGGAGCGTCTGAGGTTGCACACTCAGCACTCAGTTCTAAACCAGAGAGCGAATCTCTGATGCTGATTGTTACACTGGCAGCTTCTTTTACAAGCCCTCAGCAGGTGAACAGCTTTTGCATACAGTTAAGTTAATAATTACATTGTGCTCTACCTGCCAGACCAGGATGGTCCGAGAGAAGAAGGTTGATGCTAAAATAAAAGCTACTTCCAAATTACCCTAATAATAAAAAAAAACTAGTAGTTACTGAACATTTCAAAGATTGAATGGAGTCTTTAGCTGAAAATTTAAAGAAGTTCACAAGTTTCAAAGTTTTTGAGGGATTTGACAAAATGTTGCTCAATATTTCAAAAACTATGAAGTTTATAAAAAAACAAACATACAAACAGTAATGTCCTGAACAAGCTGAACATTTTGATACCAGGATTGCTGAAATCACGTAAAGTGTGATTGAGTTTTTACGTGGCAAAAACGTACAGAAAGAATCACTATAGCTTCATGGTGAATCTTTTCCTGTCGTGTGGTAAAGCATTCACACGATAACCTAAACCAGTAATGTTTGTTCAGTTGGACTTCATGAACTTTGGCATTTAAAATGATTTCTTTTTGGACTAAATACCTGTTCCGTTAGATCAGGGGTGTCAAACTCCAGGCCTCAAGGGCCCTATTCCTGTATGTTTTCCAACATCTCCTGCTCTGGCATGTTCTAATTGGCTGGACACACCTGAGCCAGGTAATCAGCCATGAGTGGGGGTTGGATATCTGGAAATAATGCAGACAAAGCGGCCCTCGAGGGCTGAAGTTTGACACCCCTGTGTTAGACAAACTGCCCTCTCCTATGGTTTTAGATGAGACCTCCCTATACTGATAGTCAAGGAATCACAGGAGGTTCTGAACTGTAAAAAACGTTTTCTGGTTGTTAATTGGTCTAGAAGTAGAGCTGAATACGTTGTCAAATGAATGGAGAGAGTTGCAATTCACTGATGAACATCTATCTGGGTTTACATTTTAAATTAAATTTTAAATCTAAAGAATGAAAAAAATAGATCATAGGAAAAACGGTAAGAGATTAGGGGTACAAAACTCACTCAATCTCTTCCCAGTCCTGTAGAAAATGATACTTTCACTCTCTCCAGTGAGATGCAGAAAGAAGAACCTTCACTGAAACACTTGTTTGCTGCTTGCATTGTCCTTTATTTTTCATAATCTATGCTTGAAATAAACCAATCAATCAATCCCTGACTCCATCCAGGTATTTGGCCCTCGACGGAAGGGTTAACTGGCATTTTTACTGGCCAAACAAGAATCCAGATACTGTAAAGATGCATCAGTCTTGTCCTGAATGTCAGTTGATGGCCCAGTGGAAGGGGAGTAAAGCCCCACTTGTTCCTATGCCCTCCATCGATGTAACATCCATCCATCTTCTTCCGCTCATCAGGACCGGGTCGCGGGGGCAGCAGTCTAAGCAAAGATTCCCAGACTTCCCTCTGCCCGGCCACTTCCTCCAGCTCTTCTGGGGGGACCCCGAGGCGTTCCCAGGCTAGCCAAGAGACATAGTCTCTCCAGCATGTCCTGGGTCTTCCCTGGGGCCTCCATCGAGTGGGACATGCCCGGATCAGGGATGATCTTCTGGATAGAAGTCTGAAGTCTTCCCCATATCGAACCAAAATGAGACAATTGAACCAGTTTAAAGAACTCTGGGGAACCCATGCTTGGAGTTTAGTAGATGATTATTTGGTGACATTCAGTTTAAAACATGTTTTAACACGAGTTATTATTTTTTAAAATCCAGACATTCACTTTTCTAAAAGAATAAGTTTCTAAAATACGCATTAAAACAAGTGATTAGAAAACAGAGATAGAAAAACAAAATGATCTCATTTTGTTCAAGTGATTTTTATATGAATGTTTTCCACAGTCTAAATTTACAACCATCACAGAACTGCTTGACCACCAAACAAATCTCTTTTCATTGATTGGCCAAGTTGAAACAAAGTACCATTCAAATGTGTAAATACCTCCCAGAAGAAAAAAATCATCCTTCAGACCGGGTGCACAGCAAACAAGAAAAATGTTTCTTCAACAGTTTGGTTTCCATAACAGACATGTTTGGAGCTGAGAGGAGAAGAACTTTCCTCCTGTCTTCAAGATATCCAAAAGGAAGCAGAGGTGGGACTTTTTATGCAGGTGAGCCCCACCCTGATGAGAGTCTAAGAGATTTCTTTCTGTAACTTCCATACATTTCCTAACACAAACAAAAACAAAAAACAAGATAACAATATTGCTTGAAGTTGTTGAGTTTAAACTTCATTCATAATCAGTAGGGGTGTATTGAATAATCAATTAATCAGTTTATATTCCTACAATCCAACCAGATTAATCTGTCTGAGGCAAGTTGTTAATCAAATCAACTAAAATCTTTAAAAAATGATTTCAAAATGAAATAAATCAAAAATTGATCTTGTAAAACACCAGTTGGATCGAGACATGTTAGGTGTATTTGGCTATAAAGCAAAAACGACCATCACAACTGACAACACACATGATGATGCAGAAACTGATCAACCATCATTACAGTCCAATGTGTGACCATGCAGTGTGGTAGAATGAACTAATAATGTTCTATTTGGATTATTCTGATGTGGAAGAACAACAGTTGGCTGAACTTTATCAATCGTTCCATGAAACAAAACCGAACAAGAATCAAATCTTCAACCACAAATATCGAATCGTTGCTCAAATCTTCTTCTTTTCCTTTGGGCTTTTCCCTTCAGGGGTCGCCACAGCGAATCAGTTTCCTCCATCTAAGCCTGTCTTCAGCATCCTCCACTCTAACACCAGCCACCTTCATGTCTTCATTCACTGCATCCATAAACCTCCTCTTTGGTCTTCCTCTAGACCTCTTTCCTGCAGCTCTAGACTCAGCATCCTTCTACCAATATATTCACTGTCTCTCCTCTGAACATGTCCAAACCATCTCAGTCTGGCCTCTCTGACTTTATCTCCAAAACCTCTAACATGTGCTGTCCCTCTGATGTATTCATTCCTGATCCTATCCATCCTGGTCACTCCCAAAGAGAACCTCAGCATCTTCATCTCTGCTACCTCCAGCTCTGCTTCCTGTCTTTTCTTCAGTCCCACTGTTTCTAGTCCAAACAACATGGCTGGTCTCACCACAGTCTTGTACACCTTTCCTTTCATTTGTGCTGAAACTCTTCTGTCACACAAATCGTTGCTCAAATGAAATGTTAAATTTCCAGTAACTAACTAGAAAAGTTGCACTACCTGAAATAATGCTAGCTAGTGTGAATGCTTTTTGCTGAAAATGGTGACACAATTGACTTTTTTTGCTGACGGGATTTGCGGAAAATGCAAAGGTTATCTGCAAAATGTAAAATTTGCTTAAAGACTGGAAATTTTGTTAAAGAACTGTGAAACAACACTAAAGTTGACCTAAATTTATGAAAAAGTTGTAGTAAAATTGCTTACAAATCCCTAATACATGCCAATTTTGTAAATAAATAAATACAAATATTTAGTGTTGCTTAAATATGAGCTGCACTTCAAATTACCCCAAAAAACTTTAGTAGATTCGAAATTAGAAAAAAAGCTAGCTTGTTGCTTACATACTAGCTAAACTCAAAATTAGCCTAAAATTCCTCAGTAAACTAAATTAGTCAAAAATGTTAGCATGTTGCTAAAATAGAGGATACACTTTAAATTAAAAACCTAAGTAGATAACATATTAGCCCAAAATGTTAGCATGTTGCTAAAATATTAGCTAAACTCCAAATTAGCATGAAAAACCCCAGTAGATGCCAATTAGCAACAAAAAGCTAGCGTGTTGCTTAAATACTAGCTAAACTCCAAAATAACCTAAAATTCTTTAGCAAACTAAATTAGCCAAAAATATTAGCCCGTTGCTAAAACCTAAACTCTAAATTAGCCTATAAAAACCCAAGTAGATAACAAATTAGCCACAAATGTTAGCATTTTGTTAACATAGAAGCTAAACTCTAAATTAGCTTTAAAAAAAACCCAGAAGATAACAAATTAGCCAAAAGCGTTAGCATGTTGCTAAAATAGAAGCAAAACTATTTTTTTTATTGAAAATTACTATATTAAAACAGCCCATGAATATATTTAAAGGCTTGTTACTAATCTACTTAATGTTTTGACATTTGAAGACTTATTCACTCATTTCCTATGGGGCATATTTTGCTCAATATTTCAGAAACTATAAAGTTTATAAATACAAGCAGTAATGTCCTGAACGAGCTGCATGTTTCAATACCAAGATTTCTGAAATCGCTAAATGTTTGATTGAGAAAGAGCAGGAGAGTCATTATTGTTACACAATTATAGTTTTGTCCAAACCCTCACCGTCCACGCACAGCCGTTTTTCAGACGGGTCGTGAACGCAACACGACAGTTCCCTTTAAGTAGGGATGAAAGTCTGTTGTGTAACTCGGTGAAAGAGGAGCGGGATACAGGGGGAGCAGCAGGAGGAGGTGCAGGTCGAATGGAGAGCAGGTCTCCGGCGCCGCAGTGAGGAAGGCTCAACAGGTAAGTGTTAACGACAGGTGTTTAGAGGCACGCGCGTTTGTCCCCGGAGTCACCGCGTCAAAGCGTTCAAACGCGAACAGAGAGCGGCATGATCAAACGACGGAGGACAGAACAGGCGCGCGCGCGCCCGCAGTGGGGAAGTTAACGGTTTTCCGTGAAATGGACATGTTGGTTTTCCCGCTGAGTCGCCGTTAGGTAACGAGGAAGCGCCGCTCCGGGTTTTGATGTGAGACGCCCTCTGCCGAGGCGGGCTTTCAGTTCACTTTGATGACCTCCGCCTCACTTTCTGTGCTGAGTCACCGGAACATGAATGAATCATAACAAGGCTGCTGCCGTCGTCAGGTGTCAAAGCTCACCTGTCCTGTGGCAGGACCTGCGTTTCTCACCGGCTTGATTTAATGAGGGTTAGTGTTAGCTTTTGAAATTGTTTGTTTTTTCTTTAAAGTTGTTCTTTGGTTTGGATGTTCTGATATTTTGGTCTCTCTACAGAAAGTTTGAGTTTGATGCATTTCCTAAAATATAAAAGACATTTAAAATCTAAAATGGAATGGAATGTGGAAAGTAGGGGAGACCGGGGTTGGTTGTCGCAATTTTTACTTATCCATTCATTGCTCAGATTCAAACAATCTTTCAGTCATAATTCCTACATAAAATGAAAAATCTTGAAGTTTTGTCTTTTAATGTGTAACTCTTTTGCTTTTAAAATACATTGTAACAAGAAGTAATAAACCTTCAAAGACTTTCTGCCATAATGTGACAACCTACCCTAACATGGGGTTGGTTGTCCCTATAGTCAGGGTTTCTCAAACTCAGTTTACCTTGGAGCCGCTGAAGGCGGAGTCTGGCTGAGGCTGGGCTGTATGGGGTTCCATTTGTGCCAAAAATATGTTTTTGAGTCCAGTGTCTATGTCTACTGAGCAGTTTATGCTATCATTAATCGTCTTTTTTGCATCTTGTAATGTTCAAAGTAGAAGGTTGACCATTCGTGTCTCTCAGGTTCTCTGGTTGTTTTGAGGCGGTGTGCAGTGATGGAGTACAGAAGCTTAATGCTCACTGGAGGGGTTCTACTTCTGCCGGTGCTAGTTTTCGTCACCTCCCTGCTCTTCTGGCCCGGAGTGCTCCTGAAGGCCTACAACTGGTGAGGACACAAACACTCTCAGAGTCCCAACCAGAAACCGTATGAAACGGTTGAAAAGTTGCACCACGTTAACGGCTTTGTGTTTAACTTATGCCTCGGGTGTTAAACGGCTTCATTCCTCTTCCTCCTTTTCCTCTTATCAAACCACCCTCTCTGCAGGTACTGGCGCCGCAGGCTGGGCCTGGTGGTCCGCTACACTTACAGTGGAAGTTATCGCTTCTGCTACTTCAGCCGCGGGACACCAGGGGGCGCCACTCCTTCACTGCTTCTGCTGCACGGCTTCTCAGCCAACAAAGACATGTGGCTGCCCGTCATCAACGTAAGCTACAGATAACACCAATAAATTCATCAGTTTCCTCTTGAATGTAGTTTATTGATTTGTTTGTTTTCTCGTGCAGTTCCTCCCCAAAGAGCAGCATGTGGTGTGTGTGGACATGCCGGGACACGATGGGACGAGTCGGACCGGCGCAGAGGATTACAGTATTCAGGGTCAGGTCAGCCGCATCCACCAGGTTGGTGAAGGACAGAGTTCTAAACTCCATTTACCCGGAGCCTCTGAAGGCGGAGTCTGGCTGGGCCGTACGGGGCTCCATTTGTGCCTAAAATATGTTTTTGTGTCTATTGTCTGTCTATTGAACAAGTTATCTGTTCATGTCTATATACTACCTAGCAATGCCTTCTGTGAAACGACAGGTGCTAACGACGCTAACATCTGTTGCTAAGGACTTTTCTGACGACCAGATCCAACGACAAAAGCAAATGTAAAGTTTTAAGGATAAAGCAAGCGGAAACTGTAAAGCTATCAATAAAGACGCGTGGACATGTAGAAGATATTGCTTATAAGACATTGAATTTTTCACTAATATTGACTTGGGGGGCCGCAAATGGCCCGCGGGCCGCTAGTTTGAGACCCATGTTGTTTCCACTGAGCAGTCCGGTCCGATACAATATTTTAACTGTTTCTGTTGTTGAATAGACCCATTAAACAGTTCCGACCCGTACCTCTTGAGGTTTGTTGTAGGCTCATAGAAAAATAGAACGGGTTGGTTCGGGCGGAGTCACTGCTGATTGGCAGAAAGTGATGACGACATTAGAAACCACCAACATACCGCTAAGCTAGCGATTCCGTTTTCCTCTTTACGGCGGTATTCTTCAATCTTCTTTCAAACAACATTAACTGTCCCAAAAACCTGTGAAACAAACACTGTTTCCTCAACTGAGTTTTAAAATATTCCTTAACTTATTATGAGTATATGAGCTTCTATTTGCTCTCTCTCCTTCACTAAATAGAAAGAAGCTTAAATAAACATGGAAAATGTTTGCAATTTGTCAAAAATGATAAAAGACAAGAATAAAAGTTTAAAAAGTGAAAATTGATAAAAAAGTGTGAGGCAAGAAGCAGCTTGTACTGATGTTGTTGGTCTGTGTGTGTGTGTGTGTGTGTGTGTGTGTGTGTGTAGTTTGTACAGAGTGTGGGTCTGCGTGACCGACCCTTCCACCTGGTTGGCACCTCGATGGGCGGAAACGTTGCGGGTGTCTATGCTGCTCGGTACCCCTCAGATCTGTCCAGCCTCACCTTGGTGTGCCCTGCAGGTAACTGGAGCCTGACCCCGCCCCCCGCTTGATGAACCCGCCTCCTCATCAATGCCCCTCCTCCTCCCTCCACAGGTCTGGTCTATCCCACAGAATCAAAGTTCATCACCAGACTGCGAGAGCTGGAGCAGAGCGCCAACCAGGAGGAGTCCATCCCGCTCATCCCCACAACCCCCCAAGAGCTGGAGGACATGTTGAAACTGTGTTGCCACATCCCCCCCCGCCTCCCTCGACTGGTGAGGGGGTGCCGGCTCAGATCTGAGTCTGATACGTTATTATTGTTTGGAATAAGCAGAACTTTGTGTCTCAGGTCCTGCGGGGTCTCCTGGCCAACCGGCTCCGCAACAACGATTTCTACAAGGAAGGTTGGTCTGCTCGCCGTAACTCCTCCTCTCATTTGTTGGTCCAAGCATTAACCCTTTGACACCTGAGGCGACGCTCAAACACAAAATCTTTAACATACTGTAACTTTTCAACAATTATAATACATGTGTCAAAGTAAGGCCCGGGGGCCGGATCCGGCCCTTTGGGTAACTCTTTTCGGCCCTCCAGATCATTTTATTTTATTGATATGAATGGCCCGATGTTATGTTGTACTTATTTCTAACTTGAAAAATTTTGACTACATATATTTTTATGGAGAGTAAAATATTGAAAGTTATTTAAGGTTTAAGTTGATTTATTCTGAAATAATATTCCTGCATTTTATTATTCATAATTAGGTTAAAAAGCTTTAAGAATTTTCATTCTGCTAGTTTTTTTAAATATTTTGGCAATTTACTAAGATTTCTTTGGCTGTTTTGAAGTTTAGCTACTATTTCGGCTACATGCTAGCTGTTTTGGCCAATTTAGGCTTTTTTCCCAAGTTTTTTAGTGTTTTGGAGTTAGGCTAATATTTACACACAAGCTTTTGCTAATTTAATTTAATTTAATTTTGGCTAATTTAGGCTTTTTTCTGTTTTTTTTTTTTAAGGATATTTTGATATTTAGCCAATTTTTCAGCTACATGCTAGCTGCTTTGGCTAACCTATTTTTTTTTTCCAGCTAATTTAGCATTTGGCTAATATTTTAGCTGGCTATCAGCTTTAGCCTTTTCAGTACCAGCATCTTCAGCGGTCACATTCAGCTTACAGTATTCACACTAGCATTATTGCAGGTAATGCTATATATCTAGTCCATAATTATGTTAAAAAATTACGATTTTAGATCTTTAAAATTTAGTTTTAGAGTGTTATATAAATGTTTATCCTGTTCGTCCCGCGACCTCAGGTGTGTTTTGATTTTGCCCCCCTGTGATTGAGTTTGAAACCAGTTGCATGAACATGATAATTCCAGCAGATTCTGAAGGAGAAAAGCAGCTTGACGAGCCGCTTTTCTCCTTCAGAATCTGCTGGAATTATCATGTTAACGATTAAAACTTGGCAGTAAATCAAAGAAAAGCAGTCTTTAAACAGGTCGGAGAGGCTTCACTCCCACCTTCACCTGTGTGTGCAGTTTTCATGGAGATCGTTGGAGAGAAGTCTCGTCATTCGCTGCAGGATCACCTTCATCTGATCACAGCACCTCTGCAGGTCATCTGGGGGAAGCAGGACCAGGTGAGCTCCCCCCACAGCACAATGAGGATGGAGCTGCATAGAGAACTGTAACCATGCATCATAGAGCAGAATCAAGAGATTCTGTTCAGACTAAAATGACATGAGAGATGTTTCAGAACCATAGAGGACCAGCCAGCAGGAAATGAAGAGACAGCCTTCACTCTGTTTGAGTTTTCAGGTGGAGGTAGAACGTAATAGTGTAAAAAGTCTAATATAACCTAACTCTTAATGTGTGCATCTTTCTCAGTTGAAGAATCTGCTACAAAAAACTTCACTTCAATGAAGTTCTTCTGCACGTTTTTGTTTACAGGTTTCTCCTCTGTCGTTGCCATAGCAACTGTTTTTGTGCTCCTTGTTCATTCAGAGAAAGAGATTCAATGTTTACATCAAGGATTTTTCTGGAGAAAGTCAGATGGATCTGCATTATGTCTTTGTAGATCTATAGAAAGTCTATGACAGGATCCAGAGAGCAGCTGTGGTTGGGATGCGTGGAGAGAGAACAACGATGGAGTTGATATTCGTGGGCTATGTTTAAATCTTAATTTAAATCTTAATTTAAATCTTAATTTTCAAAACATTTGGAGTTTACCTAATATTTTAGGTACATGCTAATGTTTTTGGCTAATTTGTTGCCTACTGAGGTATAGGCTAATTTTGAGTTTACCTTCTGATTTAGCAACATGCTAACAATTTTGACTAATTTAGATAACTGAGGAATTTTAGGCTATTTTGTAGTTAAGCTAGTATTTTTGCAACATCCCAACGTTTTGGCTAATTTGTTATCTACTGGAGTTTTTTGGGCTAATTTAGAGTTTGGATTTTGTTTTAGCAACATGCTAACGTTTTCGACTATTTTAGTTTACTGAGGAATTTTAGGCTATTTTGGAGTTTATCTGTATTTAAGCAATGTGTTAGCCTTTTTTTGCTAATTTGGGATCTAGTAAGTTTATTTTTTGCTATTTGGAGTTTAGCTAATATTTAAGCAACATGCTAACATTTTTGGCTTATTTGTAATCTGTTGGGGTTTTTGGGGCTAATTTAGAGTTTAGCTTCTATTTTAGCAGCATGCTAATGTTCTTGACTAATTTAGTTAACTGAAGAATTTTAGGGTATTTTAGAGTTTAGCTAGTATTAAAGGATCAAGCTAGCTTTTTTGGCTAATTTGAAGTCTAGCTCACATGTAAGCAACACACTAAATATTTTGAAAAATTGGCATTTATTTGGGAATTTAAAGAAATTTTGCTACAAATTTTTCATAAATTTAGATCACCTTCAGCGCCCTTTCATAGTTCTTTAATTTCCAGTCTTTTAGCAAATTTAACATTTTGCATTTTCAGTAACCCCCTGCAGCAATTGAAGTAAATTGCGTCACCTTTTTCAGCGGAAAGCTTCAGCATTCACTCTAGCATCATCGAAGGGAATGAGACTTTTTAGTTAGTTTTGTTTTTTAATGATTTCTGATGGAATCACAGTTTTAGCTGCATCACAACACATTCTTCTTTTTTCTTGTTTTCTGCTCTGGAACCGTCCAGATGTGAAGTGAATTTCCTGTCATCGTCAGCCATGTTCGTGTTTTCCTCCGTCAGGTGCTAGACGTCTCTGGAGCGGCGGTCATCCAGACGGCGCTGCCTCGCTCCCAGGTGGAGGTGGTGGATAGCTGCGGTCACTCGGTGGTGTTGGAGAGGCCAAGAAAAATGGCCAAAGTGCTCATGGACTTTGTGTCTGCACAGGAAGTCTGCAATGCAAAGAGCAAGAAACTTTCCTGATGGAAACATTTTGACTCTAGAAGAGCTGGTGAGAATGGAAACATGAAATGGACAAATGCGTGATTATGTTAATCCTTTTGGTTTTCTGGAAGTGTTTGTGGAAGTTTAGGGAGTTCTCAACATTCTGAGACCTTTCCTAGATTTTATGGACTCATTTCGTGGAACAGACTAAGAGACTAATCTCTGTTTTTAATTTGATAAATAACTCAAGAAGGAAATTACCAGGAGACCTTAAACATTCACCTCAAATGCTGCTTTCTCTTACAAAAATCATTTCTGCTGCTGTTTTTTGTCTTCAGTCTTTTGATTGTAAAAACAGAATCAAAGCTGTGAAATGAAACAATATTTTTGGAACCCAAACGTGTCTTAATATGAACATAATCTTATGATCAGATTCTGTCGGGACCAGACAATAAAGAGGATTTGACTGAAAAGATAAACTCGTTTTGTGTGTTTTATATTACACAACTACCCACATCATGTTTGCATTACAACAGAGTCCTTGCTGTCAGTTTTTCTGTCTGGAACATTTCAGGAAAAACTTGTTAGAGTTTTACAGAAGAAGGTTTCTCTGTTATTGTCATTGGAGGAACCGTGGTGTCGCAATGCTTGGACCTCCGAGACTTTATCTGAAGAAGAATCAGATAAAAGATCGTTTTCCCGTCTGCGTTTGAATTTAAAACTCCAGAGTAAGTAAAACACCATAACATCCCATAACCTGAGAGAGATCAGGGTCGGACGAGAAGGCCAAAAATCCTGGGTATGCAAGTGTTTATGGATGAACAACTCCAGGTACAATACACCAAAGCAAAATCATTAAAGTCCAGTCCAGCTGATAGGAATTCTGTGAAGGAAGCTCGGACACATTTAATGCGAATTATCTACACTACACTACACTCCCTAACTAAGGCTGTTCTTTTATTTTTTATTAGTCGAGTTTATACATTTTTGACTGAGGTGAAAATAAAGTAAGAATAGATTTTTACCTTCCTAATGACTTGAGGAGGTCTTTGCTTCCTCCAGAATACACAGATTTCAAATACTATTTGGTCAAAAGTCTGATCTTTAATGAGTATTATCTTGTGCTTTCTAGAGCCTCACTGTTACAATCTCGTTTGGCACAAGAAGTCTTTTATTTTGAAAGGAAATGTAAAAAATAATTTCACATTTGGAGAAAATGCTGTTCTCCTCATATTTCTGTTTTTGCTATATTATTTTTATTCCTTTAACCAGAACTGAAACATAATTCATATTTATTCTTTTAAACATACATTGTAATGAATGCACAGCAGAATAAAAAAAGACTTTCCGCTTCTTTCTAAGTTTTGATCAGTAGAAAACAAACTGTTGAAGGTTGCAGAACCCAGCCTGTCTCCCTTCCCCTTCATTCAGCTCTCCAAACGGAGAGCTAGGAAAAAATAGTGTCATAATTCAGACGTCACTTTTGTTCGATGATGTCACCACAAATTATGATATGGATCAAATTAAAGGAATTGTTACACCTGAATTCTATGGAGGACCAGAAAAGACTAATTTAAATAAATGTATTCGTCATTAAATTATTAAGTAAATGTGTCATTAATAATTTAAAAATGGAAATAAATAACATTGGAAATCATTATATTTAAACATAAGTGGCATCAAAATATTAAAATAGCCATTAAAAAGCACATTTAAATATTTTGTGACATATTTAATTATTTCATGGTCCAATGTGGGCTGAAAGAGACATTTTGAAATACATATATTTAATATGAAATTATTTAACAAATGTGTGATTATTTAAAATTGGTATTAAATAAATAAAAGTGTAATTAAATGTGTCAATATTTAATAAAAATGCAATTTTACATTTTTAAGTGTTATTTATTTTGTAAGATGATGTTTGTGTCTTTGTCGTTTGTTGTTTTTTGTTTATTCTCAGGGATCTGGTCTGAAAATTGGCTAGATGGCTTGTGGACTTGGCATCGGTTACATTTGAAAGTGTAACAATAGTTTTTTTTTTGTCCTGTCCCTTTTAAATAGATAAAATTGAGTTGAAGAATATTTATTTATTTCATGGTTTAATGAAAGAGTTCATGGTCCAGACAGTGAACACATCGTTTCATTACGTTATCTGTCGAACTGTCCCATCAAACTCTGACTAAGATGGAGTTGGGTTGTTTAGAGAATGTGAAACCAGGATTTCTATGAAATAAAACTCTGGAGTTTATTCAAGCTTTAAAGGTTTTTTCTGGCACCCCACACAGATTCATGTTATAAACTTTGTTTTGGTGATCATCGAACTTTATTGAGGGTCAGTTGGTCAGTACTCCTCGTTCCACGTCTGCGGGAACTCCACGGCGCTGCCTGCTTCCTCATGGAGGTCACCCAGCAGAAATGATTATGAATATATATTTGTGACATGTTTAAATGTCCTTTTTAATAGCCATTTTAATAATTTAATGGCAATTATATATATGTTCCATTTAATATCCTATTTATTGCCCATTTTAAATAATTAATGACACATTTATTTAATAATTTCATATTAAATATGTTTATTTAAATGTGTCCCTTTTAGCCCACACTGGCCATTAAATAATTAAAAATGTAATTTGATATTTTAATGTGCTTTTTAATGTCTATTTTAATATTTTAATGCCAAATATATTTATTTAATAATTTAATGAGGTACATATTTATTTTCATTTGTCTCTTCTGGTACTCCATAGAGGGCTGCACAGTGGCGCAGTGGTTAGCGCTCTCGCCTCACAGCGAGAAGGCCCCGGTTCGAATCCCGGCTGGGACCTTTCTGTGTGGAGTTTGCATGTTCTCCCCGTGCATGCGTGGGTTTTCACCGGGGACTCCGGCTTCCTCCCACCGTCCAAAAACATGCTTCATAGGTTGATTGGTGACTCTAAATTGCCCCTAGGTGTGAATGTGAGAGTGAATGTGTGTGATTGAGGCCCTGAGACAGACTGGCGACCTGTCCAGGGTGTACCCCGCCTTCGCCCATCAGCAGCCGGGATAGGCTCCGGCACCCCCGCGACCCCGAATGGGATGAAGCGGTCAGGAAAATGGATGGATGGTACTCCATAGAAGTCTCTACTGAAGGTTATTCTATGACTAAAGATTTCAGAGAAGGAAGAGTTTATCAAGTTAAAAAACTAGTTTGTTATTTGAACCCTGTGCTGTACCCAACATAGTCTGTGACTGTACCCCTGGGCGTTCCTTTTTTTACTTTAAACAAACAACATAATACAATAAACATTTTATCTCTCAGGGGGGAATAAATGTCTACAAATTGTAGAGAAGCAAACAAACAAAAATCATAAACATATATGAGAAAAGAGAAACATCAATCCAAAAACAAAACACTGGGGTTAAATATAGTATTTTAATCAAAAATTATTAATTTAACAATTAATTCTAATTGCCTTTTTGAAGTTGTTCAATGACGTGACAATACTGATTAATTCCATCAAGAAATGTCGGAATCTGGGTTTGGAGTTTGACCACTTGGCTTTATGAAAGTGGAATTTGGCCAATAATAAAACACATGAGTAATAAAAATACAAATATTTGTCTACTTTGTCAGCAAGGTAACCCAGAATCATTTCTTTATCTAAAAATGATACAGTTTCCTCAGTCATATTTCCAACTTCCATCTAAAACACTCGTGTCTGTCTGAGTCCACAAACAGAAGATAAATGTTTCCTCTTGAGTCCCACAGAATGATCAGGTTTGGTCCATGTCGACAGCAAATCTACTCAAAGTTTTTAAGCAGGATACATACAACGCAGTATTTTATAAGACATCTCTTTTACTTTGTTATTTAAACAGTATTTGTCCTAATAGTACAAACATAAGTCCAATTTATGTCCACAAACTTTGAGTCCCAAAAAAATCTCCCAGTCGGTCAGGTTGTGGTATGGAGAAGATTTCTTATTGGAAAGTGAATTAACACAAAAGTCCACAAAATAGTCTGAGTTCTTAATTGATTGGTGTAAAATTCCTTTAAACAGTTGTAGTAGACTGGAATGGGATGTAACACTATTGCAGATTGTTTGGGTGGAACAGGAATACCGAACAGTAAAAGAGATTCTTCAAACGTCAAAAGAGTCCATGAGAATTGAAAAGTAGTTTATCAGAACAATATCATTTTCATACCATCTAAGAAATAAAAATAGATTTATTTTTGTATTACTGTTATTCCAAATAAACCAAGATGTTGGAGAAACATTATGCATAAATTAGTTTCCAGGCCAGCAGGGCTTGTTTATAAAAGTTTGAAAGTTTTGTAGGTAATTTTTCAATTTTATAATATATTTTAGCAAGAACCTAATGACTCCCAATATGTCAAATATATGGTTGGAAAAGTGTTCCAGATATTATCTTCTCCTTTTAGTACATTAAATAACCAGAGTAGTTTAAAGATTCGAGGGGGAGTACATCCACGCCCCCATACCTTTTGGTACCTTTTGATTCCTTTGATTGCATTTGTTATTTCATGTTTATTGGCCAAAAAAATGGTTGTGTCATCCGGTAGTTGCGAGAGTTTAAATTCTCTTCCTAAAGTTCGGAATTGACATCTTTTTTAAATGAAGGGCGCCCTTGGGTGTTTCTAACTGATCACACAGTCTTGGCTGACACTCGGGTGAATTTCCCGCCTCCTTTTCCTCTCGAAAGCCCTGATTTGCTGCCTTTAGTGACGCGGTTTCAACCTATCTGTATCTGCGTCTGTGATTGGCTGGCGTCTGTGACCTCATGAGAGTCCCCTCCCACTCTCCAGCAGAGGACAGAGAAAACATGGCGTCGTCCCTGAGATCCTTCCTCCGGACAGGAAAGGTACACACGTTCGTAGAGGAGTTTTGACCCTCGTAACAGATGTTTTATCTGAAGACTTTTCGTGTTTTCTTTTCAGAATGTCGTCTTAGTTCTTGGACGGCGGAGTTTCCACAGGAGTTCTCCCGCCGCGGCGCAGGTCAGCGTTAGCGGCTAACAGACTAGCTTCACCGGGGAGTTGGATTCTGTTTTTCCTTTAGAAAAACGAGACTGTCAACTGTTTTTAAAACGAACGTGTGTCTGGACTGCTGCTGCTAATAGCTCATGCTTGGTTTCTGATGTGTGGACCTCAGCACAGCTTTTATGAGGGGAATGTGCACGAACCGGTTTAATATGGCAGTAGTTATATCACCTTATTAACCTCTACGGTTGTCATATTCGCTAACATTAGCTTCAAAACGTTTGCACAGACGTGTGTTGTTGTTTTGGTGGAACGTCCTGTAGATTCTCCCTAACAGGTGTTGTGCTAAATTACGTTCCCCCTGCCAGAATGTGTTTCCCCGGTCTCCATTGATTTGTTTCGTTATAGTCATATTTTGCCCCAAAAAGTGTAAGAAGAATGTGGACGATCACGACAGACTCTATTCTGGGGCATTTGTCAGTTTACTGTCATGTTTAAAAACATTTTTCTTTTTTAAAAAAAACCAAATGTTCTTTGTAAAATGAGAGGGGGCACAGATTCTTCCAGGATCTGCCCCCCCCCCAATACTTTGCTGCTTAAACATCAAATATTTAATAATTTTCTGTTATGTTTTCATCACAAAGTAATAAGTCCTAGGCTATATAAATTATGTTTCTTATCCTAAATTACTAAAACAAAGGTCGGGTTTTCCCCTTTTTTAACAAAAGAAACTTGTTGTTTTAGTAGAATATGTGGGGAAAAAAATGCAAATATGACAGTAAAGTATATTGTAATCATAATCCGCCTTATTCTTACACTTTATGGGACAAAACAAGAGTTACGAAACAAATCAACGATGTCTGAGACTGGGAGGACACATTCTAGCAGGTGGAACGTACTTTGGCACGACACCGGCTGTGGTTGTCCTGAACGTATCCCGACTCGTTCTGCCGTTTGTTTCATTCTTCTGCTGATCTGATCTAATTTCAGGTCCATTGACTGTATATTAAATGAATATATGTCTATGATCAGGACTAGTTTAAACACCCGACAGTTCTGTTTACTGACTCTCTGGATCGTTGATGGAGCTCTTCTAAAGCAAAACCCGTCCCCTGTTCCTGCTGGTGCTTCACAGGATCTGTCTCCTCACTGAGTGTGGGTTCACGGTTCCTCAGTGCTGCTCTTCTCTGGTTCTGTCAGGTGACGGTCCGCGACGCCCTGAACCAAGCCTTGGACGAGGAGCTGGAGCGGGACGAGCGGGTGTTCCTGATGGGAGAGGAGGTGGCCCAGTACGACGGAGCCTACAAGGTGGGCCGTTTTCCAGATCCGTCCAGCTGTGTTGGTGTATTTAGGTCAAGGTCATCCAGGTTTTTGGGCGAGATACGAATCTGAGTCATTTGATTTTGAGAATCTGCTGATTTTGAGTCCTAATCCAATCATTTTATAAAACATTTTTTAAATGTGATTAACTGATCCAGGTTGATCCCTATTTTAATTTTCATTAATTTTCTTTTAACATTTAAAATGTTACAGAGCGCTTCTGTGTAGTAGCTGATTTAAAAACATTGTGATCAGGACGTCCCAAACAGATATAACTCTGGATTTGTTTTCAAATATTTATTTAAATTATGTTCTGTGGTTTTGCTAAAAAAGTAGAATTCGAATTTTCTTCTTTTTTTGCATAAAAGTGGATATTTTGTAATTTTGGTATTTACTTGTATTGTTTTTCTTTCAGAATCGGTCAATAATGCTGCTCTGACTGTCTAATGATATTATTTTGACAGAACCTGAACTTAGTCAGTTCTCAACGAGACGTTTTACCAAAAGTCTTTCTTCTTTCTGCTATTCAAACTAGAAAAGTTGCATTACCTCCAATAATCCTAGTGTGAATGTGATCACTGAAGATGCTGAAGCTGTTTGCTGAAGAAATTTATTTTAATTGCTGAATGTCATGAGCGTTCTGAACATATTGATACCAAACTTGCACAATTTGAAGAATTTCATGAAAAAAATGTCAATGTTGTTAAAATATTATCTTGACTCCAAATTAGCCCAAAAAACTTGGGAGGTGCCAAATGAACTACTCTAAAAAAAAAATTGATGCTAAACTATCCGAGAATATTTGCATGTTGCTAAAATACTAGCTTGATCCAGAATTAGCCCAAAAAAACTAATTGGATGCTAAATTGTCCAAAAATATTAGCATGTTGCTACAGTATTAGCTAAACTCAAAACTAGCCCAAAAAACATCTTTAGATGCTAAATTATCCCAAAAAGTTAGCATGGAGCTAAATACTAGCTTAACACAGAATTAGCCCAAAAACATCCTTAGATGCTAAATTATCCAAAACTATTAGCATGTTGCTAAAATATTAGCTAAACTCAAAATTAGCCTTAAAAAACCAAATTAATTACTCTAAAAAACCTAATTTGATGCCAAACTATCCAAGAATACTTGCATGTTGCTAAAATACTAGCTTGATCCAGAATTAGCCAAAAAAAAACTAATTAGATGCTAAATTGTCCAAAACTATTAGCATGTTGGTAAAATATTAGCTAAACTCCAAATTAGCCTTAAAAACCTCGGAATCGTTGGAGTACTTCACATGCAGAACGTTTTGATACCAATATTTCATAGGTTTCAATGTGCGCCAAAAATCTAATGAATTGCATGATGAAAAAAAAATAGCAAAAATTATGTAAAATTGAAAAAAAAAAAAAAAAATTGTGGAAAATTTCAACATTTGTGTTAATTTAACAATACCAAAAGTAAAAGCATGAATTTCCTGAACATGCTGAATATTTTCAATTCCCGAAAATTTGCATACATTTGAAAAATTATTTTACATTTCAATGCGTAAAAACTGTAATTTTTACAAATACCAAAAAGACAAGTGATAATGTCCTTAACAAATGTTTTGATACCAAGATTGCAGAAATTGCTGAAAGTGTGATTGAGTTTTAACGATCCAGAAAGCAAATGGAAGAAAAATAAATAAGAAAAAGAAACGGAATCCCTGTAGTGTGAATGCTTTCACGCTGTAAGCTTTGGGATGGCTCCTTCCTATTTTACTTTAGTAAGAATATATTGGAGTTCTCTTCTCAAAGTGTGCAAGCGTTGGATTCTCTACCCACCTCTGCTGAAACGGTGATAGTCTGACTCTGGGATGATCTTCTGTGTGTTCAGGTGAGCAGAGGGCTGTGGAAAAAGTATGGAGACAAGCGCATCATTGACACTCCGATCTCAGAGGTGAGTCTCCTGAAGGTGTCGGTGCTTCACGAGTGTTCTCACCTGACATGCTGTTTACCTGTGTGCTGCAGATGGGCTTCGCCGGCATCGCGGTGGGATCTGCCATGGTGAGTGTGTTCAGACCGCTGGACATTAATACATCAATGCACTCTAGTTGATTCTTTCATCATATAGTTTTATCTAATCCTAAACTTGAAGGCTTAACTTCTCGTCTTACTTTAGAAGAGTCATTTTTTACAAAAACCAATAAGAAAACGTAGATCCATCAGTCTAGTTGACCCCAGACTTTGGATTATATTGTTGTTCTGGTCATTCTGTTTATGAAACGCTCAGGGAGCCAACGCAGAGATTTTTATTCTCAAGTTTGACACACAACAGGAGGGTTTAAAATTAAGTGATTAAAACTTGTCTCTTGTCGTTAGACGTTTAATCTCATCCACGACTGAATAACTGCAGTTCAAAAGAACACTAATAGGTTCAGATCATCAGGAAACGCCGCGATGCAAAGCTGTCTGTGATCGGGTTAGCTGTGAAGGTCAATGCCGTGTCTCCTGATGACGTCCCTAAGAGGCAACGTGTACAAAAGCATTGGGCCTAACATTGATCCTTGGGGAACCCCACATTCTATGGATTCTTGAGGAGCATGTATCCATACTTGCATAAAAGTGTCGACCAGCGAGTTAGGAGTAAACCCCTACAGAACGGTTCCTGAGAGGCCCACTAAACTCCAGAGTCTAATACAATCTAGTGATCTACCGTATCAAGACGGCACTAGGACCCAGCAGAACAAAACTTCATCCTCAGCTGATGTATAAACTCATTTTAAACATTAAAAGTTCTGCGGCCTTTCAAAACCAAGTTTTCTATCTTCATGTTCTGTTCTCTGATGTACTGTATTTCACTGTAAAGGTGGGTTGACCATAACCTGTGCTTGTAGCTCCGCCTCCTGTGGTCTGATTAGCTACTTGGTCTGAGATTTTCTCGGCTGAATGTTTGAGATTTGAATGAAAAATTATAGCCCTAAAAACACAGATGTTATGATGGGATGTTCTTCTTTGTCACAGAAACGTTTTTAAAGAGAACATTTTTGTCTTTAATATTATAGTAATTATTTTCTGTTTTGCTAGATCAGGAGTCCCCAAACATTTTCTTGTGAGGCCACAACTGTTTTCTCCTCTGATGGGGGCCAGGGTCGGTTTTTAGGCTAACAGAAAAAGTGTAACAATCATAGTTGAAGATGCTAACCAGCTCAGTGGCCTTGTGGTAGAGTGTCCGCCCTGAGATTGGAAGGTCGTGGGTTCAAATCCCGGCCGAGTCAGACCAAAGAGTGTAAAAATGGGACCCAGTGCCTCCCTGCTGGACACTCAGCACTAAGGAGTTGGACTGGGGAGTTAAACCACCAAATGGTTCCTGAGCGCGGCTGTGTCTGCAGCTCACCACTCCCCTAGGGGAGGGGTCAAATGCGGAGAACAAATTTCACACATCGAGGTGCGTGACAAATGGTTGGACTTTAACTATAATGCTAAAAATTGATAACTAAAAACACTGAAGCTAATAGCTGAAATAGTAGCCAAATGCCAAATTTACCAAAAACAACTGTTAAAATGTCTAATTTAGCCAAAGCAGCTAGCATAAGGCTAACATATTAGCCAAAGCAGCTAGCATGAGGCTAACATATTAGCCAAAGCAGCTAGCATAAGGCTAACATATTAGCCAAACTCCAAATTAGCCTAAAAAACTAAAAAGAAAACTAAATTAGCCAAAACAGCTAGTATAAAGCTAACATATAAATTAAGCTCCAAATTAGCTTAAAAACCTGAAAAAACCCCTAAATTAGCCAGAACAGTTAGCCCGTGGCTACAATATTAGCCAAACCCTAGAATAGCCTAGAAATCCTTAGTAAATGCCAAAACAGTCGATAAAGCTAGCATAAAAAAGCTGAATATTTTAATATCTTAAGAGCTGAAGATCTGTGGACGTGTTGTTAGTGTTCCAATTTCTCTGTTATATTAGTAGAAGTCATTTTAAGTTCCACATTTTCAGGTTTCTTCTCTTTCTAATGGTTCTGAATTGATGCTGACGTCTGTCTGACCTCCTCAGGCCGGTCTCAGACCCATTTGTGAGTTCATGACCTTCAACTTCTCCATGCAAGCCATCGACCAGGTCATCAACTCTGCAGCAAAGACCTACTACATGTCGGCCGGGCTGCAGCCGGTGCCCATAGTTTTCAGGGGGCCCAACGGGGCCTCGGCCGGCGTGGCGGCGCAGCACTCGCAGTGCTTTGCTGCCTGGTGAGTTTCTCCGCCTTCCTTTTCCTGTTGCTCATCAGGGGGTTCGTGTCCGTATAACCGTGAGCCGTCTGTCTGCAGGTACGCTCACTGTCCAGGTCTGAAGGTCGTCAGCCCCTGGAACTCTGAAGATGCTAAAGGTCTCCTGAAATCCGCCATCAGAGACGACAACCCTGGTGAGGCGCCGTCACAGGCTTAAACAGCAGGCTGGCATCAGTCTAAGACCAAACGGAACTTTTCTACATGGGGCTGTTTGTCAGTTTTATCTTTAAAGTCCCTCTCCAACGGCATTCTTTTAATCATGAGGATTTTTAGCCAAAATAAAAAAAAAAACTGAGTGATTTTCTCAGACAGGTTTGAAGGATTTGAATAAAGAAATAGTGTTTTCCGGAGTATAAGCTGCATTCTTGTACTTATTTATTTATTTATTCTTTTTTTGTGGTTACGCTGGTCCTGATGGATTTGTTCTGAAACGTCAGACTTTCTCCCAAAAGTGCGACTTTACTCCAGAGCGACTTGTATGGTTTTTTTTCTTCTTGATTAGATATTTTTGCTCTCATGACTCCAGAAAATACGGTACTGAGAAATGCAGTTTTAATCTTAATTTTCTTGTCCTCCATCACCAGAAAAAAGCTACAAGAACATGTTTCAAACATGTGATTTTCACTAGAGTGGGTCATTAAAGAAAACCAGAAGACTCTTCTGTTGTCCGAGTCGTTGGAGGTGACCTCTTGTGTTTTTGCTGCAGTTGTGTTTTTGGAGAACGAGCTAATGTACGGGGTTCCCTTCGAGATGTCGGAGGAGTCGCAGTCCAAAGACTTCACCATTCCCATCGGCAAGGCCAAGGTCGAAAGACAAGGTCAGTGAGGCGAACGCCGGCTTCAAACCAGCTGGTCTGGAGCAGAATCCATGTTTCTGATGTTCACACAGCATACGAGAGCAGGACCGGTTTACTTCAGCTGCTCGTGGGAGAATGTTAGAGGGTGAATGAGCTCAACGAAAGACAATTCAATAGAATATGTTCAAATAGTTCCTTTACTGGTGTGTTATTGTATACTGCCCGTTTTATAAGGATGTACATCTTTACATCTGTTAAAACCAAACCCCCGGCTCCCACGGCAACCGTTACCACTCCGATGCGAC
>NC_050516.1:35890191-35912956 GCF_002922805.2 Oryzias melastigma
TTTTAAACTTTAAAAGAAAAACAACATTTGTGTTGGTATAAAAAAATAGTTTAAGTTTCTTCACTAGGGTTTCAACATGCGGTTTAAAACTCCAGATATATCCAGATTGATCCAAACGAACTCTTTCCTTCAAGAGTGTGTATTCGTTTTTCTGTGATGTGAAAACATGAATTTTGTTTTGTCAGCATTTAAAGGTAATTTTAACTGGATAAGTGTGTTGCACCACATCTAAAGATTGAACCGCTTCAGAGTTGGATGAACCAGAACAGTGAATGATTGTGTCTTTAGCATAAAGGTGTGTACAGGCTTCAGATACATTTTGGCCCCGTTCATAGATGTAGATTTTAAATAAACGTGGTCCTAACACTGAGCCCTGTGGCACCCCTTATGGGCGTCCACAAATTGATCCAATTGGCCAGAAAGATTCTCCCCAAACTCGGTTCATGAAGCTTCGATTGCACCGGTCTTCACGAATGACCGGATCAGGTTCTGCTACAGTCTGAGAACCTCAGGGATCCGGTCCAGACCTGAAATCCTGATCTGGTCTTCAGAGAGGAGGCTGACCCTTCCAGCTGATCCTGAAACCCCCTCCCCGTCTTCAGTAGTGGTTGTTACTCTGGTTTTTGACCTCTGACCCCTCCTGCTCTCTAGGCAGTCACGTCACCCTGGTGTCTCATTCACGCTACGTCGGCCACTGCCTCGACGCCGCCGCCGTGCTCGCAAAGGAAGGAATCGAGTGTGAGGTATGGAGGAGTGGGCTTGAGTTTGTCTTTACCTCAGCAGTTTGTGCTCATGCCCCCCGTATCTCTGTGGGCGTCAGGTGATCAACCTGCGGACCATCCGCCCCATGGACGTGGACAGCATCGAGGCCAGCGTGATGAAGACCAACCACCTGGTGACGGTGGAGGGCGGCTGGCCTCAGTTTGGAGTCGGAGCGGAGATCTGCGCCCGGGTCATGGAAGGTGAGTGACGCACGGCCCCGCCCCTCTGAGAAAAACACTGCAGCGTGTGGTGGTCACTGTCCCGGTCCGTTCCTACAGCAGCAGTGTTAACGTCAGTAAGGGCGACCGCCTTCAATGGGATAGCAACCACTGCATGAGGAAATTCTGTAGAATCAAACCCAAAATCTGCTCAGCACCTTCATTTCCTGTTTTCAGGTTATTTCTGTTTAGTGCTGCACAGTTATTTTAATAAAAATATTAATAATAATAATAATTTTTTCCGATTAGTCGACTAATCGGGTCATGCGCAAACTGATCAAAAACACACATCTAAACCATCATTAGCTTTAAACTTACTAAAAAAACTAGATATATAGCATTACCTGTGATAATCCTAGTGTGAATGCTGTAAGCTGAATTAGCCTGCTAAAGATGCTGAAGTTGATAAACAGCTAAAATATTAGCTAAATACCAAATTAGCCTAAAAAACTGAAAATAAGCCTAAGTTAGCCAGAATACTTAGCATGCAGCTGAAATATTAGCTAAACTCCAAATTAGCCTAAATCACGAGGGGCCTCTGGTCACACGCAAGACGGCGCCAGAATGAATCTATAGCTGGATGCAGGAAGCGGAAATGTCCTAAACATTAGAAAACCCTTTCAAAATGATATTTTAAAACCTTTTTATAACTATCAGCCTTTACGCCTTTGAATGAGAATAAACCATAACTGTTTTTTTCTTTCTCAATCAGCTGATCGGAGCCGCGAAAGACCGTTTTTTATTTCCTGTGACAGAGAGTGTCGCTGAGGAAGAGAAGGGTCGATAAAGAGAGTAAAATGGAAAAAGGTCGAATGCTTAAAACAATATTTTTGTTGTGGTCGGCTCCGCCAAGGGGAGGGACTTCCTGCTATTCATTTTCGGGCAGCATATTTTTTCTGTCGCCAGATTCTCTTGTAAAGAAAACTGAAAAATTCCTAAATTAGCCAAAACAGCTAGCAGTCCATAAAGCTGCAGAATACCATTATAACTTTCAACTTTACTACACGCTGACTCCATATAATATAAAGTAACGACTAATTGAAGATTAAGTTAGTCGTCGACTAATTTAACATGGCAGCTCCATTTCTGTTTCAAATCAGACTAACGAGTAATAATCAGCCTGACACGTTCGTAGGAGCTGTGCTCTGTTCTAAGCTTCTGTTTTCCTTTCTTAGGTCCCGCCTTCAACTACCTGGACGCTCCGGTTACCAGGGTAACGGGTGTTGACATCCCCATGCCGTACGCCAAGACCCTGGAGGAGCACAGTGTTCCTCAGGTCAAAGACATCATCTTCTCTGTTAAGAAAACCCTCAACGTCTAAGACGCCCCACAGCGGGAAACGCTTCTCCAGAAAACCGTCGTTCCTCAAAGGTCTCTGCAGCTGAAACGGGGGAGGGGGGATATAAATATTTATTGTGGGGATTTTCGGAACAAAGTTGCATCCTTAAATCCTTTCCTGGAGTTTTCTCTTCACAGTGGAATAATAAACACGTCAAATTATATGTAAAGAACTTTTTATTGCCAGAAATGGGAAATAAACGTCTGAAACGAACCGGAGCAGCTTCTTGATGGTTGGAGTCGTGCTGAAGCTGCATCAGGTCCTCCATGACGGCCTGCAACTGCTTCATGAAGAGCTGAAACTGAAGCTGCTTCTTTCAGTCCTCAGGATGTGGAGTCGTGCCTTTGATTTCATCCATTCTTCTATAGATTCTATAGTTTATTTGGAGCTCTGGACTCTCACCTCCAGCAGAAACCCATTTCACTTCTAGGGGTGCGACGGATCACTCGCCACGACTCGGCACTCGCGTGTCTGAGATCTCCCAGTCAGTCTGTAACGGGGACGGCAAGCAAAAGGGGTCATAAATCGCCAGGAAAAGTGGGCGTGGCAGCGCCTCACCTGCACATGTACTACGGATTATAATCATTATTCAAAATATTTAAATGTTCCCAGAGTTTCAATACTATAATTAACATTAAAAAATAATTTCAAAACAAGAGAAAATCTACATTTTATGGGTACTCCAGGCAGATTGAAGCGTTTTTATGGGGTCAATCAGGATCTGCTTAAAGGGAATGAAAAAACAGATGAAAAAATGAAAGTTTGGCAGCAGTTTTAAACTCAAATACATATCAAAAACGTGAAGGAATTAAAAATGTGAAGAAACAGAATTGTAAATATAATATTGAAAACTTGGGAAAAAATGTAAGTTTAAAACTTGAATTAAAAAAGGTAAACCGTTACCAGAACTCAAAGCCCCGCCCCCATTCAAAGTTAGGATTTCAGGAGCGGAAACTTTGAATTGAAACTGAAAACAGAACTGAGAGCAAAGAATGAAAAATGAAAGAAGGAAAGTTGAAAGTACAGGTGAACTTTAACTGTTAACATTTCTAGTTTGTTTTTACATTTTCCATATTTTTCCAAGTTTTCTATTTTATTTTTTCACATTTTCAATCATTACTTCAAGTTTCCAATATTTATTTCCAAGTTTGAAACTGCCTTCAAAATGTATTTCGTTCATTTTAAGCACCTCCTGATTTTCTTTCCTCTGTTTTTGTAAATGTCACCAGAAACGACATGTTTTAGTATTTTGTGTTCAAAGATGTTTTATTTTTAAAAACGGGCCTCAACGACCAAACGATTTGATGTGAGTGGATTTATGCTTTGGAGTACTTTATGTTTTGAAGCTTTTCAAAAAATTCATTTTAGGCTTTTATCTTTTTTTTCTGATCTGATCCGTGAATTTTGTGATCCGTTACACCCCTAACTTTAACAGATCCTTTCCTCCGCTGTGTTAAACCCACTGAACCTTCTGTAGCTTCTCTTAAGCCAGGGTGGATGAAGTTCATCGCAGAATACAGACGTTTGTGGAGGAGGATCTGCTGATCTCTCTGCTGATCTCTCTGCTGATCTCTCTGCTGATCTCTCTGCTGATCTCTCTGCTGATCTGCAGACATCCAGGCAGAAGCTAGAATGATCCGAGGTGAGGAAGTTTGGAGCCAAATCGAGGCCGTAAATATCTGAAACCCAAATACAACATTTTGACAAAAATATTGGTTTTTGGCCAAAAAAAAAGTAAAATGTCGGAAACTTTTTGCTATTCTAAAATAAATTTAATTATTTTCAGCTTCAAATGTTCTGTTTTTTAGGTTTCAAAATTTAAATTTCAAAACCTTTTTCAGTTTCAACCGCTGTGTTTACCGAGGCTCCAACATTTCCTGAATGAGAAAAAGTTAAAGTTCGATCGAACTCATCATTGGACCACAGGAGATGACCGGAGCTTTAGTGTTTTAGCCGTTTTATCCAAGCGTAAGGAGGTTATCGATTCCTGTACGTCACCATAGGATGGCGCTTTGAACGGATAGAATGGCGTTTTGGACGTACAGTTTGAACACAACTCGTCTTGAATCAGCTTCAGACACGACAGTTCAGACTAAACACTCGTTTCCTGACCGTAATTCTCACAGTTCTCAGAGTCAGTGAACGCACCAGGACTGAAGTTACCACCCTCATCCTTTTTGATTGGTCCTTCGTGTTAGCCCCGCCCCAAAAGTTTGAAAATACTTAAATTTTCAGTTTCAAAAGAACAAAAAAAGAGAAATTTTGCGTTTTGAAACCTAAAAACAGAACATCTGAAGCTGAAAATAATTCTGTTTATTTGAGAATAGAAAAAACTTTTGGACATTTAACGTTTTTTTTGGTCAAACATCAATATTTTTATCAAAATGTTTTGAGTTTGAAATATTTATGGCCCTGACTTGGCTCCTTTAGGAAGCTGTCGACTCGGCGTTCATTCGGACGATCCTGCAAACATGAGAATCTTTAGAGTCTTTGATTCCATGAAGCTGCTTTAAATCCAGCGTTCTGATTGGACAGGACGACGGCGTGCTGTCTCTTCCTCAGGAGACGTGCAGCATCACAACAGATTGTTCTGAATCACAGGAAGGACGGCCGCTCGCTGGAGGCGGTCATGTGACCAGAGTGGGGGGTTCAGCCCAGCCTCGACTTGTGGGCGGAGCATGAGGCGTCCTAAGGAGCTGATAGGTCAGACCTTCCCACCTCAGAGTGTCCCTTTAGGAGGCCGAGCCTCACCACCACCACCTTCCTCTTCTTCTGCTCCTCCTCCTCCTCAGATTCCTGCCTTTCCTTCCGTTTTCCTCTCCCCTTCCTCTTTTCCTCCTTCTGCCTCTTTGCCTTCTTGCGCCTCCTCTTGGTTTCTTTGACATCATCTTCCTCCTGAAGCTCGTCCTGCACTTCTTCCTGTTCCACCTCCTCCTCGACCCTCATCTCCTCCTCCTCCTCTTCCTCCTCCTCGTCATCCTTTTCATCAGCTGAAACGTCTCCCATCGGTTCTTTCCTTTGCTCGTGTTTTCCCATCATGCCCAGCTCTCCATCCAGCTGTGGATGACACGACGAGGTTTAGAAATGATGCTGTCTCCATGGAGACAGAACAGGAACTACAGACCAGCAGACGATTTAAAAATAAATAAATAATCAGAACAGCCACTAGACGGCTGTTTAGTGAAACGCAATGTTAGAAATCCTAAAACTCCTGCAGATGATCTGATTAATAATCTGATACAGTTCACACTCTGTAAAGTGAATTAGTGAAATAATGAGGTCGCTAATACTGTACATCACATGTGTCAAAGTCACGGCCCGGGGGCCGGATCCGGCCCTCCAGATCATTTTATTTTATTATATTAATGACCCGATGTTATCTTGTGCTTATTTTCAACTTGTACAGTTTTGACTACATATATTTTTATGGAGAGTAAAATATTGAAAGTTATTTAAGGTTTAAGTTGATTTATTCTGGAATAATATTCCTGCATTTTTATTATTCATAATTATGTTAAAAATTAGTTTTAAAAATTGTCATTCTGCAGCTTTTTGGACTATTTTGACATTTATTAAGGTTTTTTAGGCTATTTCAGAGTTTAGCTAATATTGCAGCTACATGCTAGCTGTTCTGGCTAATTTAGCCTTTTTTCAGTTTGTTTAGGCTGTTTTGAAGTTTAGCTAATATTTACATGCTAGCTGTTTTGCCTAAACCAAGTTTTTTTTTGTTTGTTTTTTAGTTATAATATAGCATTTAGCTAATGTTTCAGCTGGCTATCAGCTTTAGCATTTTCAGCTATCAGCACTAGCACCAAATTCAGCTTCCAGCATTCACACCAGCATTATCACAGGTAATGCTATACATCTAGTTCATAATTATGTTAAAAATTACAGTTTTAAAGTTTTAAAAATGTAGTTTTAGAGAGTTCAATAAATGTTTATCCCGTTCGTCCCGTGACCTCAGGTGAGTTTTGGATTTCCTGTGTGATTGAGTTCAACACTCCTGATCTACAGAGTTACATGGATTCTCAAACGGAGAAGTTCAAACAATTGTTCTGCTTCTTCTGGAGGACGTTTCAGTTTGGACACTAGGTGGCGATCGCGCTATATTATTCCACCTTATTCTAGAAGAAGCAGCAAAAAAAAAACAAACTGCTTTTGGAAAATTAACCCCAGTGACTTTATAAGATGTTCATTCGTCAGTAATGTATGTTTAGGGCGACTGGTCGTCAGCGTTAGCCGTTCTATGGGAAATCCCATTAAATGTTAGCATCAAGTGTGTGGACTTAAGCATTATGTGTTAGATTGATATGTACTTTGATGGATCGATTATTGATCTATTGAGCATAGATTGATTCAGATCAATTATCGATTTGATCAACTCAGCCCTACTAACAACCGCTGTGACCCCTCTACTCTGGACCGGGGTCCCTGGATCCACATTTAAACACTCCGTCACTAATTTAAGTTTCAAACTGGATAGTGACATCACGGATCAGAGCTGTTTCCATCTGAAGCAGTGAAACCATCTCTGCAGGACTTTGATCCACGCTTTAATCCCAGCTAGATTAATGTGATTCCCTTTATTTATTTACTGCTTTGCGTGTTTTCATGCTTATATTCTATCAGTGTTCTTGGTGTTTTATCGTACAGCGCCTTGTAGCAGTTTTGACTGTGTTAAAACACTTTAATGAAAAAAAGTTGATTTGATTTTCAACATGACTAGAGCCAGACCACTGTGTAGGTTTTAGAACACGGTTCTGCTTGAACTTCAAACGTTCTCAGTTGTGTTTTAATTATAATGACGTTTTTAACATAATACCACAACCTAAATGTCTTAAAAATAAATTTTTCATGTTGAAACCTATGTTTCCAAAATCTCCTCTGAGGGGGCGTGGCTTTTGCTGCTGAGCTGGGTAGCTCCGCCCCTGAGCAGCCCACGCCTCCTAACCCAGATGTATCACAGCATACAGTCACTATCCAAAAACAACAATAGGCTCTGATTCTTTATTCTGATAGTTTGTTTTTAAAGGAGTTGTGGAGATGAATACTGGAACACTTTTCCTTAATATTGTGTTTTTTAGAAATAGTTTGTAGTCGGGCTGGATTGATGAAATCCATTAGAATCTATTTAAGCTGAATAGATCAAAATAGAGATTGATTTAGCACATAAAGCTAAAGTCCACTAGCTTGATGCTAACGTTTAATGGGATTTCCCATGGGACGGCTAACGCTAACGCTCGGTCGACCTAAACATACATTCTGACTAAATGAACATCTTTAAATCTCATCACTTCAATCACTTTCCTCACTCAAACGTGTCCGTGGACTCACCGCGTCTTTGCCGTTTCCCAGCCGGTGCAGCAGCAGCCTGACCGTGTCTTTGTTCTGACACAAGCCCATGGTGTTGAGGGTGTCGAGGGCGGAGCCAGAGCAGCCCTGCAGTCGTAGCTCCGCCCCCAGAGCGGCTTGCAAGAAGTTGTTCCTCCAGTTGTTCCTGGTGAAGAGCGGGATGGCGAGCGCCACTACGGTGCGGCGCTCCAGCAGCGTTACTGCCTGCTCCTCCGACATCTGACTGCACGCCAAACAGAAGAGACTCAGCGCCAGAGCGGCGGAGAGCAGCGACCTGCAGCGACGGCACTTACTGGCTGCTTTTGAGGAAGGCGTTGACGTCGGGGAACATGGAGCGCAGACACGTTCCCACCAGCGGAGCCTTCTCCTGAGCCCAGTTTGCACACCGCCGCCAGGGGAAGGACGACAGCGGCTTCCTGCCCGACACCTTCAGGTGGAAGGGGCTGTCGGCCTGCCGGGACAGCTCCTTCATCTGCAGCGAGAACAGCTGCTGAGGCTCAGAGGGTTAAAGAAGCGGCACACCTGTACCTACCCGCTCTCACCTCCAGCTTCAGCTGCTTGCTGAAGAAGTCCAGCATGGGCTTGCGAGCTCCTTTGGCTGACCAGAGCACCTGGAGAGCAGCCTTGTAGCTGGCCTTGCTGACCAGCAGCGCCGCCGTGCTCTTCTTCCCCATCCGGCAGCCGACCGCCTGCTTGTCTTTAGTCTGCAGACAGGAGAGGGTCAGGGGTCAGGAGCGGCCTCCTCTGCTCCGGTCTGGACTGCAGGTGAGGAGGTTTGGTGCAGACAGACGGATGAGTCGCTAAAGAAGCTTCTGAGTCATCAGCATTAGAAATGGCAGAAACATTCCACCGGATGACATTAGCAGGGAGCCAGATCAGAAATCAGGACATTTAAACAGAGATCTACTATAGTAGGAAAAAAAAGCAGTAGAACACCCAGAATCTGTCAGTGATGAGAGAAGCCCCGCCCCCTTCAGCTCTGATTGAATGGTGGAAATACTCCTTACTGACAATTTGGGGGTAATAATTGTCAAACTAATGAAAATGTTTCTTTTGTAAATATTCTGATTTTTGCATGAATTCAATATTTGACTTGATGGCAACAAACAAAGTTTATTGTGGGAGGGGCAAACCCCCACTGATGCTGATGATCAAAACTGTCTTTTCCTGCTGTGATCCAGTTAATGTCCAGACAAACTCGGTTCCTTTCCAGAACCTTCTGTCTAAAGTACATTTGTTTCTGTTTACATTTGTGATGTAAACAAAGAGCTGCAGTTTGACAACATTGTGTGCATGTGGGCATCATTAGTGTATTAGTGGGTCATTGGTTATCTGTGGCAGGAGGGATGGTAGAAAGGCGGGCTGCGGTGCACGCGGACCACGCACCTTCTTGGGCGTGGGCGGCTTCAGCCACAGGCTGCGCTTCCCGCTCTGTTTGCGCCTCCCCCTGGTGCGGATCACCTGCGCGCACCTCTCGCACAGGAAGGACTTCTCCGTGACCGTGGACTCGGGGAAGACCCAGCGAACGGTGTCCGGGGTGGTGAACGTGTACACGGCCCTGCGGTTGAACGAGCGTCCGTGGCGCTCGAACAGCAGCTGGCAGCACGCGCAGTTCCCGTCCTCCGCACGCGCGGGGTGTCGCGGCGCGACCGGGGAACCGGCGTGCTGGGAGTCCGGGTCCGCCCCGGGACAGTCCACCTCCGAGCCCAGGGCGGGCTCCAGCAGCTCCTCCGGCATCGCGTGCTCTGGGCCGGCCCGGTTCCGGTTCGCGTAGTCGTGCTCGTTGGACTCCGCCGCGGGCCGCTGCTCGCCTCCGCTGGCCATCGGGACCGGACCTCCTCGCGGAAGGTCACCGGGGGAGAACGGGAGGCGGGAACGCTGACCGGAGATCACCTAAAGTTCGCGGGGAAGAAGAGCCCGGTCCGGGCGGCAGCGGCGGGTTACCGACAAGCTTTTCCCATGGAAACGATGATTTCCGGTGAGGTCACGCGGAGAAAGAGTCACCTGGAGGCCGGTAGTGTGGACGGAGGCGTTTATGAAAGACAACAAAAAGAAAAACACTCGCACGTGAAGCGGAAAGATCTGAGAGCGAGAGGCTCCACGGGAAACGAGCTCCACAACTTCCGGCTCTCCACCGCATGTTGGCGCCCCTCGCGGCAGAGTGTGGAACTGCACCGGACAGAAGCAGAAAACACGAGCAGAGGCTGATTTTGGACTTGTTCTCACTCTTCAGCCTTTTGGACTGCCATACTTTGAAAAAAAAACATTCCTCCTAATGTTTCTTTTTGTTTTAAACATATTTTTCAATACTAAGAAAACCTATTTACATAATTTAATTTTTTACTAGTGAAATGTCATATTCGTAAATGTAAATATACATCTGCTAAACCCTTTTAAAAAATATTTTTAACAGTTTTCATTTCTCAGATGAAAAAATCTGATTCTATTAAAAATTCTGCAAATTTAAAAGCTAATAAAAGCTGTATGGTATTTGAGAAGTCTGGATAATTGGTAAACCATCTGGCTCTTTATCGTGTGATTTGTTAAGTGTATGTGAACCATTATATATTAAGTCTATGATGTGAACTCTGATCCTATTTTGTTTCGTCTCTTGACATTTCCTGCTCTTTTTTGTTGGCTCTCTGAAGTTTTGTTAAAAAACTAAAAAAGAATCAGAAAACTCTCTTCTGACCCTCTTCAGCCAAGCTCTGGTCTGTCAGCAGGACTATCAGGTCCTGTGAAGGAAAACCGTCCAGTTATCCTGCTGTTGAAACCAGGATTTATTCTCTGCAGTAGTTTAAAAGTTGTTAAGTGACTGTAAAGAGTTGCTTTAATAAAAGTGTTTACATTAAACAATGATTCATATCCTAAAATATTTTTTTATTATTATTTGGTTTCAGTTTTAACGCAAATTAATCTTCACATCCATCGTCTCATTAACTCTTTAACACCGGAGCTCCAGAGTTCATGTTCTTGGATTTACTGTAAGTTTTCAACCGTTAACATAATTCCAGTAGTACTGGAATTATGTTAACGGTTGAAAACTTACAGTATGTTGAAGGGTTAGCAGTTCTCCAGTACTTCCAGTTCAACCTTTTGTTTGGACATTTGCATCTCTATTTTCTCCACCTCATTAGTAGCTTATACTAGTATTTGAATTACAAGTAAAGTTACATCATACAAGGTTAAACCAAATAATTCTACATTTTGAACAAAGGTCTTGAGTTCACCAGCAGATGTCTGACCACCAGTTTGTCTTCTTCAGGTTCACTACAGGAAGTTGTAAAGAAACTGCCAGCTGAACTTCCTGATGAGCATTGTTTAGATCAGCGTTTATGAACGCAGCTCTAAAAGCAGTTCAACACTTACCAAACATGGGGTCGAGCTGCCACTCGGCGCCATGCCGGCAGGTGATGTTTCCGCTACGCATCACATGATCCAGATCATCCATTCCTGAAGCTGGATGTTAGGTTTGATGTTTTTAATAGTCTCTTTTATTTATGTATTTTTATTTGATTTTTTTAACTCCTCCTGCAACCTTATCTGCTAAAACCTTATCTGAGCATTTCAGAGACTGAAGGAGCTTCAGTTATGATACAGCACACCTGAAGCTTCCGGAACGAAAGAAAAAAAGCAAGAAATGTTCAATTTCTTTAATTCTCTGAAGAATTCCAAACCCAGAAGCATCCAGCAGAGAGGACACGCTTTTGTTCCTCCCCTTCAGCCTGTCCCGTTCCCTGAACATGCATTCTTGTGCCTGACAGACACAGCTCAGGGTTAAACCATAGGGACCCTGGCAGGACACAGTGACATGGCGAGGGGGGTGGGGGTGCTGCAGAAGAAAAGGAGGTTCAGTTTTAAGAGTCACATCAGAGAGACATTAAAGTCTCTCGTAAAGTCCCTCTGTGACGTTTGGAGAGGAGGGAGCTGACGCTGCACCGGAGCTGCACCGGAGCCACACGGGGCCAGACTTTGGCTGAGCCCAGGGTCTCATTTTAAACTGGAAGAAGCTGGGAAATGTCCTGGAAACAAGCGTAGACCAGCTGAGACGTCACCTGCAGTGGAGCGTTGCTTCAGCAGGTGGAAGGAAGCCCCTCCCCCAACCACACATTTTCCACTTTGAGAAATGAGGACAAATATTTTGGCAAAGCTGGATCAGACTGTTGGATCTTCTAGCCCAAAGGGGGAGGAGCTCGGTGTATTCTGGACGACAAAGACCTCAGTGTTGTCAGGATCAGCCAGCGGGATCCAGGATAAGCCAGCGGGATCCAGGATCAGCCAGCGGGATCCAGGATCAGCCAGCAGGATCCAGGATAAGCCAGCAGGATCCAGGATAAGCCAGCGGGATCCAGGATCAGCCAGCAGGATCCAGGATCTAAGGTGCTTCAGGTGCTTTTATTCTTTGTATTCTCTTGACGGCCGTTCTGACACGACGACGAGCTTCAGGATCCAAAAGTTCAAACTCAGGTAAAGGTGAGCGCGCGGGACAATTCAGACGGTCTGTGAGGGTGTTTCTGTGACGGGGGAGGCGGGCTACAGATTGGGAGGCGATCGTGGCGGGCGGGCCGGGTCAGACCACGGGTTGGCTCCGGTCCGCCGTGCTGGCCTTCTTGAGCTTGCCTTTGCTGAAGGTCTGGATGGAGCTCAGCAAGGCGGTGCGGGCCCCCCCCGCTCCGTCAGGCGGGGGCTGGGGTGGAGTCGGGGAGCGCTCCGGGATGGGAGGAGCAGGAGGAGGAGGAGGAGGAGGAGCTGTGTGCAGAAGGAGAGGAGGTCAGATCAGAACAGGTTCATATGAAGCCGGTCCAACAGAACCCACTGGTACCAACAAACCACGGAGACTCAAAACAAAGAAACCTTTTCTTATTTCAACTAGTTACAGATAAATCCTCCATCTGTCAGTTCTGATGTTGGACTTTAAAGAGAAGTTTCAAAATCTGCTTTTCCAGAGGAGAAAAACGTGGATTTTCTTTTTAGGTCACCAAGAACTTTCCAAATGAGTTTTAATAATGTAAGAGACTGAGGGATTCTGGGAAATGTGGTTTCAGGACAGCAGCGTGAACCCTGAGGCTCCATCATCAAATGCACCTTCAGCCCCAGAAGCTTCACCACTTTAGGGAGGAGCTTCAGCGCATCTATGACTGCCCAGTTCCTACTGCAATGCACCCTGGGACATTAGATCGACCAGAGCTGCCCTCTCAAGATGGATGAACTTTACTCCGGTTAACTGACGTGGACTGAGTGAGGACCTGCAGAGCCGCAGACTCAGAGTCCAGAATAAGAACATCCAGATGAAACTCCTGCTGGGAGAAGCCTAAACCACAGCCTTCATTCTGATGAGACCGACTCAGTGGACGTGTTTTGTTTTTTCTTTAGATAAATCCCCAGCTTATTTAAAAAAAAAGAAAGATCCGTCCCATTTTCTCTAGTGGATTGTGGAAGATAACATGGATTGGGGGCTCGTCCGGGATGAATCCAGCTTGTCTGTCTGGAGCAGAACACAGGCTGGTTTGGGTTCTGTGTGCGTCAATGTTTTGATGAAAAGGAAATCCTGGAAGCTTTCAAGAGGTTTGGGGGCTTTAATCTAACAAAGGTTTACAGCTGGAATGAGGAGTTCTTTCACTAGACGATCTGTGAGCTCAAATGAACATGCAAAGATGGAGACTCTGAAGGTACAGCAGAAACAACTTTCACTTTCCCGTTTAGCTGCAGCGACGCGTGTCTGCGCGGACGCGCTCCTCGGGACGGCAGAACTCCTTTCATATGAAAGGAGTTTCACTTTGAATCTTTTTCCAAAAACACAAAGTGATGTTGAATTTCCACCAGAACTCTCCCGTGAGCGTATATCAAACTCCACGGTCAAAGGAAGGGTCTGCAGGTGCAGGACAGTCTCCACGCCCACTCCTCTACGCTGCGCTTGTGGGAGTGTTTTTATACTCATGTGACCTCCTTTGCCTGTGAAAGTATTCAGACCCTCCTAAGACTAGCTCCACCCCCTCGTGGAGAGCTGTTGACTCGAGGAGCTTCTCCTGCGCGTCCATGTGAAACTCAACACTGAAGGAAAAAAACCCAGAAATACCCACTTATCATTCATTTTACAAATGAAAACTAAAAAGGAGGAAAAGGACTGCTTCATTGATTTATCACTACTGTAGTCAAACGAATCGTTTTTGATGTTCCTGTTTTAAAAAAAATCAAAAATGAAGCAAACACATAATGAATGTTTAAATTCATTTTCATAGAAAAGTTCTGGATAACGCGGTGGGAAAACAAGAAAGAGAAACTCTTAGAAAATGAATTTAAATCTTCATTATGGGTAGAGCAGAAGTAGTTTGGTATCGGAAAAATTAAATTGCCTCCCCGAGAGCGTGCAGGATCACCTCCCCGAGAGCGTGCAGGATCGCCTCCCCGAGAGCGTGCAGGATCGCCTATGCGAGAGCACAGGATTTCCTCCACGGTTGCCCAGGATCGCCTCCCCGAGAGCGTGCCGTTTGTTGCGCCCAGAGAGTTTGATATATGCTTGTGGGTGACTTTTAGCAGAACTTTAACGCCATAAAGTAACTGCATTTGGAGGAAAGGAGTGGAGCTCAAATAAACTGGAAATGAACACTGAATATGTTCAAACTCAGAACCAGAGCTGAATGGGACTCAGTGATGTTTACACTCGTGACCACTGTAGGACAACATTCCAAAGAATGCTGTTCTAATGCGCCTGAGGGCTTCCACATCGTCTGGACTCAATTCAAAAGACCGTGAGGGAAAAGTTCGGACATGAATTCATGTCTGTAAACTCTCCAGCTCAGCTCTGCTTCCACTTTTCTGACGGAAAGCTTGATGGAGGAAGAGGGTACTGCACCTTTGAAAACCACCAGAGACCACCACCACTGTTCTACTTTACCCAATGTCAGTATGAAGCATGCTCTAGGGAGGAAGAAGAAAGAGAGGAAGAGGAGGGTTATTGGGTCACTACATCAACCAGCACTGCCGGGGGGGGGGGTTACATTTGTGTTCAAACATTAGAAAGAGAATTAAATCATCCTGCAGATAGAACAAGCCCCACAGCAACGAGCAGACGGACAGAAGCCGATCACACCAAGTAACTGACATCAGACCCAAAAGGAAAGCGTAGATACAGAACAGACTGAAGGGGAAACATGCCGACACACAGACCCACCTGTGGTAGATGAGGGGGTGGGGGAGGAGGGGCACGTGGGAGGGGAACTGGCTCCAGAACCTGCAGGAGAACAGAGACTGGTTAGTCCAGAGCCATCGGCGGATGACTGCAGTGACCCGGTATCAGTTCTGGACTTCACAGCAGAGTTCCTATGAAAGAATCCAGAATCTGGACTCAGGTTTCCTCTGAGATCCTGTTCAGAAGAGACCAAGCCAGAGTTTGGGGTTCCAACAGGAAGCTGAAGATTTGGATGAAACCTTCTGAGATTTGAGCTCATCTAATACATGTCATTATGAAATATTAGACGGAGCAGAAAAGAAGAATCTGATCTTTGTGCACTAAACAGACACGATGTGAAAAATACCTACCAGAGTTGTTGCTGTTTGGAACAGAACTGTCTTCTTTCTGCTCAATGTTTGACTGTCTGGACTTCTACAAAGACAAGAAGAAAAATGTTGTCTGCTTTCTGTGAGAACGGGGAATGTGAGGTTTTTTGGACGTTTCTCCCTGAGCTCCCTTATCTATCTTTGAACCAAGGTCTCGTCTCTGGGATCACTCTCTGTTTTTCTCACTTTCAAGTAATATGGATCTGATCAGCTGGACTGGAAATGTGATCAACCAAACCTTCTCTACCGTGAGGAGTGGGAGAGTGGACCCCACTTGTCCAGGAGGTACCTTCACATCTGGATATGTTAATGACATATGGGGCGAGTGGTGCATTCTCTGCCTGTCACAACTCTCCCTGGATGGAGTTGAAGATTTTTACATCATGGGATTGTTGATCTCCTGGTTTCTACTGATTGGAGCTGGTGGAATCTGGAAGTATGTGAACCTGGCGGAGCGGTTAAGAGCAAAAGGTGAGTTGGGAGGACTTTAAGAAGGGACACTCAGCCGTGCAGACTCTATCTGAAAAACTGAATGGATTGGAGGCCAAGATCGATTCTCCGTTTGCACGCATGTGTCGTATTGAAGTCTCCTTTGGGAAGATGGAAACCGGCTTGGAGCGGGTTAGGGTTCAACTTGGAGGAAACCGTGAATATTGGATTAGAGACTACGTCACCACAAAGTAGAACCTATGGACTTTCAGCAGGCAGACAGAAACAAGCTGCCTGCGCCTAAACAATCATCTCTGATCGGACATTCCCTGGTCTAGGACTCACTCCCTGGTCTAGGACACACTCCCTGGCGTAGGAAATACTCCCTGGTCTAGGACTCACTCCCTGGTCTAGGACACACTCTCTAGTCTAGGACTCACTCCCTGGTCTAGGACACACTCCCTGGTCTAGGACACACTCTCTAGTCTAGGACTCACTCCCTGGTCTAGAAAACATTCCCTGGTCTAGGACTCACTCTATGGCCTAGGAAATACTCCCTGGTCTAGGACTCACTCCCTGGTCTAGGACACACTCTCTAGTCTAGGACTCACTCCCTGGTCTAGGACACACTCTCTAGTCTAGGACTCACTCCCTAGTCTAGGACTCACTCCCTGGTCTAGGACTCACTCCCTGGTCTAGGACTCACTCCCTGGTCTACGACACACTCCCTGGTCTACGACACACTCCCTAGTCTAGGACTCACTCCCTAGTCTAGGACTCACTCCCTGGTCTAGGACACACTCTCTAGTCTAGGACTCACTCCCTAGTCTAGGACTCACTCCCTGGTCTAGGACTCACTCCCTAGTCTAGGACTCACTCCCTGGTCTAGGACTCACTCCCTGGTCTAGGACACACTCCCTGGTCTACGACACACTCCCTGGTCTAGGACTCACTCCCTGGTCTAGGACACACTCCCAGGTCTAGGACTCACTCTCTGGCTGTACCAAAACAAATTTGCTGAAAGTGCGATAAGCTGAGCTGGGTGTCATGGAAACCCACATTCCTTCCTCTCCATGACCTTTTCCCTAGTCTTCTACCCCTTGGTGAACTCTTCTTCCTCCTTCAGGCTTTGCCGTGATGCGCTGTGCAATAACGCACGGCTACTACAGGCCTAGCTTGGCGTGGGGGTGCTGTGTGTGTGGATCTTTCGTCTTTGTGAATCAGTGTTGCTTAAATGTTGATGTATTTTTGCTGGTACCGTTTCTACTGGGTCACAGGTCGAAGATGCTTGATTCTTGACATCATACCCTGAACTTCCTCACGTGTCTTTGTGATTAGTGCTGCCTGATCTGAGCGGCTGTCTTTGGATGTGTTGCTCCACCACCAGTTTCCCTCAGGATCAATAAAGTTTATGGTGTTGTCCAACCTGTAGTTGTTGTAGACTCAGACTAAAGACACCCAGGGTCAGGAGTGTGAATGTGTGGGCGGAGCTTCTATTTTCCTGAGTGTTTAGTCTGAACTCATGAGACGCCGCAGCGTCGTGGGACTCTACTAAACACTCCACAGTTCCATGTTTTGGTCAGCTGACCTTCCTCGCCAGAATCTTCCTCCTCTTCTTCTCCTCCTCTGAGCTGTGGTGCGACTGCGCCCGGGTCAGCCTCCGATGATGGTGGAGCTACAAACACAGAGACAGCACAGCGTCAGCCGCTATGGACAGAGATGGTGCCTCCACCATCATTACGAAATAATTCAATGTCATTTGGGCCCAACGCCTTTAAAGTCGTTTCTTCTCAACATCTCACAGAGGTTCTGATGATGTGAGCAGAGATTCCCCCTGAAACAAAAGCATCAGCAGCATCGTGCAGATGCAGAACAGACCCACCAGCCTCTGCTCCTCCTGCAGACGCTTCTCCAGCTTCTCCTTGGCGGTCCTCAGCGCCTCCTTCAGCTTGCTGGGAACCTGCAGAACAAACACAGAGGGGTAAGACGCCTGACCCCTCCCCCCTCTTTGATGTGAGACACAGGTAAGACGAGCGCACCTTGATCTGAAGCTTCTCTGACTGTTTGAGCCGGACGTCACTGAAGAGCCTGAGAGACATCAATGTGAGACTTCAGCATCCAGAACGTCCAGAACATCCAGGAGCTGCAGGAGCTGCATGCTGGTTACTGTGTGTGTGTGTGTGGGGGGGGGGACTCACGGTGTCTGGATGAGCGCCGACACCGACGGCATCCCGTTCTTACACGCCTCCGTGGACAGGATGGACTCCAGAACCGACACTGAGGAGACAGAACCAAAACATTTGGCTCCAAACAGCTGATATGACCCCCCCCACCCCACCCCCACCACCATTACTGCTCTGAAGTCTGCGACCTTTAACCTGTAAAGACTCGTTCAGGTCAATTTCTCACTGACCACAATCCAGTGGGAGGAGCCACAACGTCTGACTTCACCGTGTAGAGAAACGAGACACACATTCGTATTTATTTTTATTGTTGCTTCAGTAACTGAATTTATACTTATAGTAACTGAAGTTCTTATCGTACTTAAGTGACAATTATGAAAATATGACTGAACAATTGTTTTTTTAACATGAATTTACATGTTCATAAAGAGGATTTTTTTTGAAATAGAAAAAAGTAACTTTTGACAAAGATTCACATGACATCCTTTCAAAATAAAAGAGGCTAATATAGTAGTAGATAGTGTGAAGTCTTCAGTGATTTAAGAAAACAAACTATACACATTTTAATTTATCATTATTGGAGGATCTCAGCCAAAAACCGGTAAATCTAACTAAAATTAAATTAGAGCTAATTTAACTGAAACATATTTAAGACCATATGGTGCATTTAAAATGAATGAAGGATGAATTCTGGTTTTTGCTTTCTGTGGTTCACAAAAATCTGTCACATTTTTCAACTTTAGTAAACTACGAACTCAAATCCCTTGACAGGTTGTGGAGCATTATGGGTATTGTAGTCAGGAGCCTAAACTATAAATGGGTTAAATAAAGTTCAACTTATCCGACTGTTTTGTTTTGCTAGATGTGGTGTATAGTCCAAAAAAATCCTTTATATTTCAAATTAAAAGCATGTTATGAATCTTCAACCATGACAGACGGTCAATGAGCCAAATGTGGCTCTGGAGCCGCGGGTAGAGAGTCTGTAGTTCCTCTCCTCTGGTCTGTGAGTTTAACCTCGTGGTTGTAGAGTCCTGGTCTAAAGTCTGCTCCACTTCAAGCAGAAACAGGAGAAATCTCGTTTTCTCCGCCTGCGTTACGTCACTTCTCCCAGACCACCAGAACTCTTCACGTTACAGATCCTCAGTGGATTATCCCACAGGTCTCTCTAAAAGTGTGTCCAGGTACACACCCACGGACGGATGGGGGGCGGCGGGGTACTGATCCACGGGCACGCCGTCAGGAGGTCGACCGTACGTCATCTCGTAGAGCGAATGGCCGAAGCAGAAGACGTCGATGCTCTCTGTGGTCTGCAGACACACAACAGCCGTCACCACCAGAACCTGGACTCAGTCAGGCCCGGTTCACGACCCGTTTACATACGTTGATCTTCCTCAGCTGGCTGAACGTTGCTCTCAGCATAGAGGGAACTCCCAGAATGCCGTTCTCCACCTCCAGCAGTCGACACACGTCGTCTTCCACCACGACGTTGGACGTGTGCAGGTGACCGAAGAACAAGCCGCTGTCATGGAGGAGCTTCAGGCCCTGAACACAAACCCGAGGTTTCCACCGCGACCTGCCACATGAAGCCCCTCCCCCCTGCAGGTGTGCGCGCGTACCTCCAGGATCTGCCGGCCGTACAGCTTGATCTGCTCCAGCTCCAGGCCCTGACTCCGTTTGGGATTACAGTACTTCTTCAGGTAACTGTCTCTGGGTTTCACCTGCAGAGAAGAAACAGACGATCCGGCTGCTTTAAGGATTAAAGGGTAACCAAACAGGAAGTTGGAGGATGACTCCGCCCACAGAGGGGTCAGAGGGGCGGGGCTAGGGAACAGGACTGTTATCATTACTGGAGCTGCAGGTCATGACGTGGGACTAAAATGGTTTGAAAAATCACAAAATTCAACTGTAATACCTGGATCCAACCTGTAGGGGGCAGCACCCAGACGGTTTAGACTGTATTTTTAAGAAATAAACAGAAATTTGGCAATGACCAACAGCACTTTAAAAGGCCCATTTATGGAGGGTAAAATAATTCTGCTTTCACCTGACAGAATTCTTTACATGATTTTCAATGTTTCATGTTCTGAGTGTCTCTGGGTCTCTGGGTAAAGTCTCTTAGGAATGGCTGGACCAAAGTCTCTTTTGGGAATTTTTTTGGTGTCAAATTCATAATTTTTTAGTAATTTTCAAGCTTGTTTTTCCAATGTTTATATTTTCCATTTTGTTACATAAACCACAGTTGAAAATAAAATAAAACTGCTTTAATTTATCACGTGTTGTCGTGTTTTCATCTATTTTTATGAGAAAGACTTTTTATTGGGTATATTGGGTAAAGAGTAACTTTTTATAGCGAAAGTGTTAAAGTGTTAAAGGAACTCCTGTCACCAATCAGGAGTCAGCTTGTTAGAAGTCCACGCCCCTCCCACTAAAAGCAGCTCATGAAAATCTGTCAATCAAATATTGGAGGCGGGGCCAGCGACCACCACATGCTTTTACTGAGGCATCTGATTGGTCAGTTTATAACTTGACTAACTGGCAATCAAGAAAAAAAATATTGTTTTAAAAATAGGATTATAAAGAACGTATCAGAGTAAGAATTGTTATTCTGACAAATAAAATGACTGAGAAATACATTTTCCAACGGGACTTTGGTCTTCTTTAAACCAGCAGCTACTTCCTGTTTGGAACACGAGGGGGCCGGCATCAGCGAGGGGCGGAGCTTCAAGCGGACTCACCTTGCAGATGTGATCTCTCAGGCAGCCGCTCTCGCTGAAGGGCCGGATGAGCAGAGCAGAAGACTCACTCACGCTGGAGAACATCAGCGGACAGAGGGACGGTGTCTGTGGAGGAGCAGAGGTTGAATACTTTTAGATGAACTCGACGACGTCGATCCGCTCAGAGAGGATGAAGACTGAGCAGACAGGAGAACTCCTCGTGTTTCTGCAGCGTTTGAGCGGCACCTACAGAGATGGTGGTCAGCAGCTTCAACGCCGACTGCAGGTCCTTGTCCGACAAGATCTTATCAGGACCCAGATCCACCTGCACACAACAGAACCAGAATCGGATCAGGGCTTTCAGCTTCTGTGAGGATCAGGAGGAGTCCGACGAGTTTCCTCTTTCAGATAAAAACACATTAGAGAAAAGAAGCTGCCGCCATGCAAATGTAGCGTGTCACAGTTTTTTTCATAGTTCAGCCAGAGAAGTGACTTATACTCAGGAGTGACTTATACTCAGGAGTGACTTATACTCAGGAGTGACTCAGGAGTGACTTATACTCAGGAGTGACTTATACTCAGGAGTGACTAATACTCAGGAGTGACTCAGGAGTGACTTATACTCAGGAGTGACTTATACTCAGGAGTGACTTATACTCAGGAGTGACTTATACTCAGGAGTGACTTATACTCAGAAGTGACTTATACTCAGGAGTGACTCAGGAGTGACTTATACTCAGGAGTGACTTATACTCAGGAGTGACTCAGGAGTGACTTATACTCAGGAGCGACTTATTTGTGGGTTTTTTTAGACTTAAATAGGTTTGTTTATTTGTTCTTTTCCATCTAGTGGTTGTTTCCTCCAACAATCACTAGAGGGCGCTGCATCTGAGTATTCAAACTTGTCAACATCTTCATCATTTAATCTAATAATTGCCTAATTTTGACGTCTCTTATTTAAGTTTATGACATTGTGGTTTAGTAAAAGATCTAAATAAAACTGAAAAAGTGCCTTTATGACGTTTTTGTTATGAAAGACTTTCAACTTTTACTTTGACACGTCTGAGGGTTTTTAAATCTTGAACAATTAAAAAGAAAAAAAAAACTTCAGGTCCAGAAAGTTCCAATTTACGACATCAAAAACATTAGGAAGACTTTTCCGAACAATAAAAAACAAAATACATGTCAATACAATAACTCAAATGTTGATATAAATTATATAAATGATTCCATAATTTATCACAACAGCACGACCATAGAATAGACATGAGAGTGATTCTAGAGTTTCCTTTAACCCATTTGGGTGAATTGGATCATTTTAAAGACTGAGATGAAGCAGAAAAGAAATAGAGAAGAAAATGTAAGAAGGAAGAAATGAAACAGCAGAGGAATCGAACTACTTAGACTTTGGATTTTGTTTTATTTCTAACTTTATTATCTGGACAAAAACAAGTGCTCAGAGGTTTAAGAGACTTTACCCCTAAAATTATGATTTTTTTAACTTCTCATGACCATCACTTTTTAAGAGACAGCAAACGCTGTAAACAGCTCCGCCCTCAATCGTGATTAAAAAATGCACTAAAATACCTGTAATACATTCATGACTAATGCGATTAAAAAATAACAAACTAAAATAATCATTTAATTGTGATTTTCGGCGTCTGGTGTTTCTGCAGCAGACAGACGGCGTCAGGTTCGTTTCTTGTTCAGTCTTAGGAAACCAAAGCGTAGCTGCAGGTTTTTGACGGTTAGATGTTTCTAGGAAGAACACTGATTCCACAGTCGCTTGTTCTCTCTTCAGAGTAGATTTCTGAAATCTCTACAATAGGAAGGTCAAGGCTGACTGATCCAAGAACGACAGAAGAGGCGGTGACATGGAGCAGGGCGGAGCTTCCCTGAAGACCTGCAGGTGGTTCCACTCACCCAGCTCAGCAGGTACTTCTCTTTGGGCAGCTCTTTGTTTTTAACCAGGAAGTACTTCTTCCTGATCCTCCAGCCTGAAAACACAGAACAGCTGATGCGTTCATCACCTCATGTCAGACATTACGCCTGTTCTACCTGTAATTTACATTTTCAGTTTCAAACCTAAAAAAAGAACATTTGAAGATACAAAAAATAATTACGTTTATACCATGGTCTGGGTGAATACTCGATTCTGATTGGCTGCTGGGTGTGCATTAAAAACTGATAATGCACAGTAATAACGCACAC
>NC_050516.1:35914112-35916646 GCF_002922805.2 Oryzias melastigma
GGGGCCTCGAGGACCGCCGTCCTGCATGTTCTCCTATATACCCTTCTCTGGCTTGTTCTCATTGGCTGGACACACCTGAACCAGGAAATTGTCATGAGTGTCTATGGAGGGCCGGATCCGGCCCCCGGGCCTTGACTTTGACACGTGTGGCTCATGAACATCTGTGACTGAACCGTGACGGGTCTGACGGGGAAACGCTGCGTCTGCCCCTCGCTCTATGCTGAAGAAAACGGCTGAAGTTCCTCTGAAAAGAATCTGATCTAACGACTAGGCCAGGGGGAGGGGCAATGGGAGGGCAAACAGGTGTGAGGGCGGGATATTAACACGAAGGGAAGTCAGCGGACCAATCAGGATGCGACGTGTGAAGGTGAAGAACAAACCTGTGTAGTTGGCTGAGTAGTTGTTGGGGTCTAAAAACTTCTTGACTGTCAGAGAATTTGAGAGCAGGGGATGCTGGGTAATGGAGTCCAGGTATGCCTGCAGCCCTCGCTGCCTCTCAGCGATGAACTCTCTGTCCATATTTCCAATCAGCTTCTTTGGAGGGAGAGGAAGGCTGATGCCACACACCTGGAGACAGGTACAGGAGAAAGATCAGGTACAACCTGGTTCTGATGTTCAGCTGACGAAGGAACGACCAGCTCTTTGAGTCTAAGATTATACAGTCCAGTTCATATTCTTCTAAATGAAGATGCTTTTATTAATCAAGATAAACTCATGAAAAATGTATTGTTGGTTTGAAATTCATCCATCCAAATTCTGGATGATCAGGATGGAAATCTGGAAGTTGGTGCTGGTCTGTCCTGATGAACCAGAAGACACACATTTTTAAAAGTTTGAAGACTTTTCCGATGCAGATGTGACAGTAAAACATTAAAGCAAGCGAAGGCCGTTATATTTCATAACATTCATTCCTGAAGGAATCCGTCAGTCCAGCTTGGTGGATTCTCCTGAAGCACCACCAGTGAGCAGAAGCCCCTCCTTCTCTAAAACTCTTCTGTTTAATGACAGTTTCCAGGAATTTACTCCTTTGGATCAATAAAAATGTCTTTAACAGGTGAGGAAAACAAACGTCCTCAATTCAATCCAAAGAAATCTCTTTATTCTGAACTTACGAACATTTGAACATCTGACACTGAAGGTGATGGATCTACAGAAGGAGATTTCTCCACGATGTTTCCATGTTCTCCTAACTTCACCTGTCAGGCCTCCATGACAGGTGAGGAAGCCAGGTGTGACTTAGAGCCACAGTGTGCTATGACCTGTTTGTGACCAGAGACGTTCTTCCAGGTGAGTCTGGACCTAAAGATCTGAGGGATGAGAGAAATCCTCGTTCAGAATCAGACTACAGCAGCCGAGGATTCTGGGAAAATGAACAGGTTTGGAGCTCAAGTTTCCAACTGGAAAGCTGCAGCTGTGATGTTGAATGTTTGGTGTTTGGACAGAAGCTCCTGCTCCATGAACATGCTCCATAGGTTCATTGGTGACTTTAAACCGTCTCTAGGCTTAAATGCTTTGGAGCTGCTGCGTGCATGCAATGCATTATGGTCCGGCGGGCCGTGCTCTGTGAGGGTGAGTGCTCTCCTCCAGCTTCACGCTTGTTTCTTGAACGGGAATGTGTTCATTTGTAGCTGCTTCCTGCAGCCCCAGGAGCTCACAGACCTTCAGACACCACAGCTCTGAGGTCACAGACCGGACCACGCCCACATCGCTGCAGAACCCGGGAAAACCCTCCGGGATTTTACCAACAGGCTGATCTCACTGCAGGCTTCCTGGTTTGGACCGTCCCAGCTTCACCTTTTGGGCCACACTTGTGGTTCTGATCCGAGACTTTCAACCAAACGTTGGAGGTCATGAAGGAAAGTTCAGGATTCTCACCATCAAGCTGCTGTTGAGGATGTCAAAGTCACTGTAGCGGCGAATCACCTGCAACAGACACATCGTTACTGTGGGAACAAACGTAGTCACATGACAGACATGGGCGGGGCTCTGAATCTACTGAACCTGCACAGCTGGATGGGCAACAACCAGGACGCTGCTGCCCCTCATCAGCATTGACTGTTGGGTAGGGGGGCAGCGGATCACTACAGCACGGTTCTGCACACACCTGGACCACAGACCACACCCCCTTCTCGTGCACAGCTCACGCACGCATCACTTAAGTCAGGGGTCCCAAAAAATTTTCCTCCAATCTGGAGTTGAGATTGTCTGGCAATGCTGCTAGTGTTAGCAAACAATGTTTTCTGTTAGCAAACACTGTTTTCTGTTAGCAAACAATGTTTTCTGTTAGCACAACAATGTTTTCTGTTAGCACAACAATGTTTTCTGTTAGCAAACAATGTTTTCTGTTAGCACAACAATGTTTTCTGTTAGCAAACAATGTTTTCTGTTAGCACAACAATGTTTTCTGTTAGCACACAATGTTTTTTGTTAGCACAACAATGTTTTATGTTAGCACAACAATGTTTTCTGTTAGCAAACAATGTTTTCTGTTAGCACAACAATGTTTTCTGTTAGCAAACAATGTTTTCTGTTAG
>NC_050516.1:35916892-35918642 GCF_002922805.2 Oryzias melastigma
CATATGTTAAAAAAGTATTTATTTAATTTTAATTCTCAAGACTTAAAAAATATTCGCCGAATTTTTTTAAACATAAAAATAACTTTCCATAGCCGGGAGTCGAACTCGCTACATAGGCAGTGGGAGGCAGCGTTGCTGTCAATTGAGCTAATGTCTGACGAAAGTCCTGGGCGGTGAATAAGTTGACATCCTTCTCCGGTGTTTGACATTCCATGGTTCCTATTGTTAAGGGTTTAAAATAAGAAAAAGAAAACTGTATTTTTTAATAGCGAGTCCCTGGAAAAACTCACAATTTATAATATCGCTGAAATAAAAATGAATTGGGAAACTCCAGTCAGTCGACTCGTGTCCTCCAAATCCTCTACCGACGTAAATAACATTTCCTCTGGATTAATCAGCCTCCTCTCTACATGATCCTCTATGAATGAACATGTCATTCTGGTTTCTGAGTGGTGAAAACGTGATGTCTCTAACGTGAATGTTCTCTAAATGCTCATGAGGAACTCAAATTTGATCATCTTTCACTTTAAAAAGGGGCGGAGACCTCAGAGAACTCTAAGTTTCCTGAAGAAAACCTGCTACCGACCAGGTTTCGTTCACAGACTCAGTTACCATAGTGATTGATTCTGAGTTCATCCTAACCCGCTTCTTGGAACGGGCTTGGTTTCGCCCACTTTCCCGGGTTTGAGTTATCCCTCTTTCTGAAACCGAAAACTCAGAGTTTTGCCGAATTTGGAGTTCACGAACTCAGAGTTCCAACAAAACCTGCTTCTTGAAACGGGCCCCTGTTAGCAAACAATGTTTTCTGTTAGCACACAATGTTTTTTGTTAGCACAACAATGTTTTCTGTTAGCACAACAATGTTTTCTGTTAGCAAACACTGTTTTCTGTTAGCAAACAATGTTTTCTGTTAGCACACAATGTTTTTTGTTAGCACAACATTGTTTTCTGTTAGCAAACAATGTTTTCTGTTAGCACAACACTGTTTTGCTAACAGAAAACACTTTTTCTGTTGTCCTACTAACCGACCTCGGCCCCACATCAGTGAAGAAAAAAGTTCTGTTGTTGCTCAACGTTCATCCAAAAGTGTGTTAACCTAAAGCTCCTCCCACACTTGCTCTCGGGAGCAAGTGTGGGAGGAGCTTCCGCCAAAAGTTTTTCTCAACCTCATCAGATGAGCGTGACTCTAAAACCGTGACACGATCCAAACCCGGAGCTTTGTGACCCGCTGCACCCCTACCGTTTGACTTCAGTGTCAGCTGCGTCCTCAGGTTGTGATTGGTGGGTTTACCTGCCAGCTGTTTTCTGAAGACACGCCCCTCTGGACTCGGATGATGTACTCCTGACAGACAGAAACAAAGCCCATCAAACCGTTTATCTTCTTACAATACCAACCCGATTCCAGAAACCCAGAATTGTTCTACGGTTTAGCCCGATAACTTAGAGCTAAATTTCATCAAACTTTTGAGGGATCCAGAGTTTCTGTTACGATACCGGCGCTTCACTTGGAGCCAGACTCCAGTGATCGAGTCGTCTGAGTCAATGTTTCTATGGCGACCACCGTTACCAATCATGAGACAGTCGGACTCTTGCTTTACACTTTCAAAGTTCTCTACTGCTCCATGGTGCCATTGTCCAGAACCCAGTCCAGAGCCCAGTCCAGAGCCCAGTCCAGAACCCAGTCCAGAGCCCAGTCCAGAGCCCAGTCCGGAGCCCAGTCCGGAGCCCAGTCCGGAGCCCAGTCCAGTCC
>NC_050516.1:35918701-35929813 GCF_002922805.2 Oryzias melastigma
CTAGAGCCCAGTTCAGAGCCCAGTTCAGAGCCCAGTCCAGAGCCCAGTCCGGAGCCCAGTCCGGAGCCCAGTCCGGAGCCCAGTCCGGAGCCCAGTCCGGAGCCCAGTCCGGAGCCCAGTCCATTCTCCTTCAGGAGTTTACAACTCTAGTTTGACACCAATGCTCAGTAAAGACACATTCGTGGAACATGTTCCACAGTCAGCTGAGTTTAGGTTCTTCAGGTTAAAGATGTTTCCCCTCGTATCCCTCATTGAGAAAACCTCTAGGCTGGAGTCTTCAACGTAAGAACCAAGTCTAGAGGACTGTTTTTAAAACCTCTCCTGCCATTAGAGATGGGATTCATGACTCTTTGTAGGGAGCTGAATCTTTTGGATCAGTTCATCTCAAAGAAACGCTCAAAGACCGGCTCATTTCGCTCTTTTGATATTTGTTCTCTTATAAGAAACCAGCCTGGAGTTTATTCAAATAAGTCTTGAAATAATCAAGGGGAGGATTGATGGGCTGAGATCTGGATCAGAATAATTCAACTTCAGATTTTACATCAATAATTAAGATTTTAAAAATATCAATTTAATCTTCATTTGAACATCTGTGGACGAGATGTTAAAGTCTGATATGGATTGATTGTAAATATTCCTCTGCCAGCATATGCAGCTCTGCAACATGTTTGTCTATAAAGAGTGTCTGTATTTTGAATTATGGTTTTCATGCAAATGGAACTGCTCTGACACATAACTACAAAACCCTTGAAAAATTTCTGCAACATCCCTGCAACATTTCTGCAACATTTCTGCAACATTTCTATAATATCTCAGCAGCATCTCTGCAACATCTCTGCAGCATCTCTGCAACATCTCAGCAACATCTCAGCAACATCTCAGCAACATCTCAGCAACATCTCAGCAACATCCCTGCAACATTTCTGGAACATTTCTACAATATCTCTGCAACATTTCTGGAACATTTCTACAATATCTCTGCAACATTTCTGCAACATTTCTACAATATCTCTGCAGCATCTCTGCAACATCTCTGCAGCATCTCTGCAGCATCTCTGCAACATTTCTACAATATCTCGGCAGCATCTCTGCAAGATTTCTACAATATATCAGCAGTATCTCTGCAACATCTCAGCAGTATCTCAGAAACATCTCTGCATCATCTCAGCAACGTCCCTGTAACATTTCTGCAACATCTCTGCAGCATCTCAGAAACATATCAGCAGCATCTCAGAGACATCTCTGCAACATCTCAGCAACATCCCTGGAACATCTCTGCAACATTTCTACAATATCTCTGCAACATCTCTGCAGCATCTCTGCGACATTTCTGCAACAGCTCTGCAACATCTCAGCAACATCCCTGCAACATTTCTGGAACATTTCTACAATATCTCTGCAACATTTCTGGAACATTTCTACAATATCTCTGCAACATTTCTACAATATCTCTGCAGCATCTCTGCAACATCTCTGCAACATCTCTGCAACATCTCTGCAGCATCTCTGCAACATCTCAGCAACATCTCTGCAGCATCTCTGCAACATTTCTGCAGTATCTCTGCAGCATCTCTGCAACATTTCTGCAACATCTCAGCAACATCTCTGCAGCATCTCTGCAACATTTCTGCAGTATCTCTGCAACATCTCTGCAACATCTCAGCAACATCCCTGCAACATCTCTGCAACATTTCTGCAGTATCTCTGCAACATCTCTGCAACATCTCAGCGACATCCCTGCAACATCTGTGCAGCATCTCTGCAACATTTCTGCAGTATCTCTGCACATCTCAGCAACATCTCAGCAACATCTCAGCAACATCTCTGCAACATCTCTGCAATATTTCTGCAACATTTCTGCAACATCTCAGCAACATCTCAGCAACATCTCTGCAGCATCTCTGCAACATTTCTGCAGTATCTCTGCAACATCTCTGCAACATCTCAGCAACGTCCCTGCAACATCTCTGCAGCATCTCTGCAACATTTCTGCAGTGTCTCTGCACATCTCAGCAACATCTCAGCAACATCTCAGCAACATCTCTGCAACATCTCTGCAATATTTCTGCAACATCTCTGCAACATTTTTACAATACTCAGCAGCATCTCTGCAACATCTCTGCAACATTTCTGCAACATCTCAGCAGCATCTCTGCAACATCTTTGCAACAGCCCTCCATGGCCGCTGTGACAGCACAAAAGCTTCCAGGAAGTTGCTTCATCAACAGAGAGAGAAGCAACAGGCAGAAGCTCACAATCTTCAGTCTGATAACAGGCTGAGGCAGCATGACCCGTCTTTATCTTGAGGTTATTTAAATGCCAATGGATTTAAAGAATGTCTGTTTTCTAAACAGCTGAAAACACATTTTCTTCTAACAAGAATCACATTCTACAAGTAATGATACAAACTTTTAGAATCTTAGTGGGATGAAAATATACAGCCGTCACATGGAAGTCAAGTTAAAAATAAAAGTGACGATCTTCTGATGTGATCGTCTGGAACATTTGTATATGATAATATCCTTTCACAATAAGGTCTTTATTACCATAAACATGCAAAGTTACAACTCAGAACCTCTTTCTTGATTAGAAATTGTTTAATTTGTGGTCCAAGCAAATTTCCTGATGAGATTATTAAATAGGAGGATATTTGAATGTAGTATTGGATGATCAACTGGACAAATGGCACCATGGACTCTTACATTTATTTATGCTGAGATATGACCATTGACATGTAAAGTCAAAGATGTCTGGAGAGGAAATACCCATCAGATTCAGTTTTACTGGAGTAAGTCTTTATTTTATTTATTTATTGGAGTAATAATAATGGAACCAAACGATCCACATGGATTACTGGCTGGTGTCTGATTGTCTGTTGAAGTTAACATTTTTCTATTCCACTAACGAATCACAAAACAATTTATGCTTCTATTCAATTATCTGAGACTATGTCCCAAACAGGAAAGCCTCCTGGATTCTAAATAACTCACTGCTTAAACTGGACATAGAGCAACTGCAGGACTGATCATTTCATATTTGGCTTTCATGTAAAGAACACAAAAACTGCATTTAATCTACTGAAAATATTTGACACCGTTCATATTAACAAATGAACCATTTCTTCTTCACGTTTTCCCTGTAATAATTAAAGAATCTTAGATATTTACCATTTCTAACAGTGCAGATATAAAGCTTTAAAGTTTTCTGTCTTTAAATTTGTGTAATGTATGTTTTGTAATGCATCTCCTGGTATTCACACTGTTCTTATTCTACTTGTTCCGTGTATTTGGACATTTAAATACGTTTTCCTGGCTGTCACATGACCGGAAGTGAAGGTGTGTGACAGCTCCTGCAGACTCAGAGGTTTGACGGGAAAATGAGTTCAGTCCGATAATTGAAGCAAACAAACGAGTTTCAGACCCTCTGCTCTCAGTGGAGGTGGCGGGTCGAGAGAACCACCCGAACCCCGCATCAAGATTCATATTCCAGCTGCTCGACTGTGTTTACTTCCAGGTAACAACTCACCGTGTGCGACTGCAGGTTCTGGCTGGCTTCGATCACCGCCGTCAGCGGCACCGTATCGTCCAGCAGCAGCCTCCCGGGAGGCGGCTTCTCGGTGAATGACATCCCAGAAGATGGACACTAAAAACCCGACTAAAAGGTCCGATTGTCACCGGGACCAAAGTCCTCGGAGCCGGATGAAAACCTGCTGAAGTCACCGGCCGTTGGCTCGATCCACCGCAACACGGAAGCGCTGGTGGTCTGATCAGATAGTCGGGATGAGCCACAGCGCCCCCTGCTGGGAGGGAGGCGCAGCGCTCCGGAAGAGATTTAGAGGAATGATGCAACAAGTTGTCTTCAGAGATTGGTTGGACAAAGCCAGTCCTCCACTTGATCAATAACAGAGGACATATTTTACCATTTGGAATGTTTTGTAGCAAATTTGATAGGAAATAATATAATGAGATGATAAAATTAATTTCCCAGTATTTAATTCAGTTATCATCCAATCTGATTTTTTCCAAGAACTTTATTTAGAACTAAGTTACATTATATAGAGATGCACCAGCAACATTATGTATAACAACCACAATTACCCAGCATAACATATAAGACATAAACAACATATAAAAGATAGACACAAAAGTACAGATGAACTTGAGGGATTCTCATGAAGTATTTCTTAACAAAACTAAGTAATTTCAAGCCATTTTTTGTTTTCATGTAATCGAGTGACTGAAAACAAAAACAGAGTGCTTTATGAAAAGTATTAAAAGGTGGTTTTGTCTTTAAAAAAATGTTTTTGTGAATAAAAAAAATGAAATAAAAAACTACACTTCATGGTCTAAACATTTAAACATTTACTTAGATAAAACATTTTTTGCATCCAAATGAATTGAAGCTGCAATTTTAGAAGAATACCAAAAAACAAAACTCTTCCCAAAATGTATTTATAACTCCAGAGTTAAAGAATAAATGATCCACAGTCTCAATGTCATTTAAACAAAAACTACAGCCGTTCTCTTCAAACAAAATCAGTGTCTGAAAAATTCCTTGGATGAGTAAATATTATCAATTATTTTAAAATGAATTTCATTTACTTTTGGTAAAATATAAAATCTAAGGAAATTAGATCTCAATTCAATCACATCCTCTCTAGGAAAGTGTTTAGAAATGTTTCTTTTCTGATAAGATGTTTGAAAAGTTCTCTAACAAACAAATGAAGGTGTTTGGTAATTCTGTCTTCGTAACAGGCTGTCGTCCAACAGGACAGAAGGAAGTTGTAATTGAACTTTATTTAGGAACACATTTTGCGATTATTGGATCCACGACTGAGGAAGGGCTTTGATTACAGAATCACATTGTTTCCAATCCGATAACTGGAATTTGGAGTAAAAGTTTTCAAATGTCAAAATATTTCCAGTAGATGCAGGACGGAACACATCACCTAGTCAGACAGTTATTGTAAAACAAGGATCTGTTTCTTTGTAACACACAACAGTTCCAGAGAGGCGTGATGTGTGGACTCAAATTGTGCTTGTAAACGAGTTTCATCATCCACTAATTCAGCAACAAGCTCCAGTTCAGCTTCCATCTCTGCTGAAACACGGTCGATCCATCACCAGCTCCCATTCAATTCATTCATACGGGCTTCCCTTGTAGAAGAGACTTTTCCTACATTTTCCAAAAGAAATGCAATCTCACAATGTTACACCAGAGCTGAGGCTGAACTGAAATCTGGTTTTGGCAAATTTCCAATAAATCCAATATTGAGAGGAGTTCATTTTAAAATTTATTTGATTCAGTTTTTAATGTTTTTCATGTTTTAATAATTTTAGGGAAGATAATAAATATTCGGAGCTCCGCTCAATTTTTCATCGATCTTTTGCCCTGGACCCTGTTTTGTTTCTGTGTTACCTGGACAGGTGACATTGCTCCACAAACTTTTACACCTGGGCAGGAGATGTGTAGTACTACAATGGATACAAGTGCAACCTCCATGCGTTACACAATACTTTGCAAAGGAAGTTCACGTTTTGCATTACAAAGTAATGAGTGACTTCAATAAAACATCCCAACATGTTATATTAACATAGATTCTGCTTTAACTAGTTACATATCTGCTGTGCTGGTTTGTGTTGTGTTTTATTGTTTGAAACGATAATAAAATATAATTACCAAAAAAAAGTATTTGTTGCTTTAAGGACCATCATCAGCTGATGGAGAGAAAACTGAAACAGCTGGAGAACTCTCTGCAGCTCAATCACATCATGACTCATGGAAGAGGCAGTAGTGTAGATGAAAATATCATCTGCAAATGGATGAAACTCAACATTTAGCAACTGACTTGGTCTGTTTTGGATTTTGACCCCCTGTGTGACTGAGATTGACACCATTGACTTTAGATAGTCTTGAAGCTTCAAATGATCCAGGTTCTGGTGTCAGACCACGTTCAGTTTGGATATGTTCACGACTCCATAGATTCAGCCAGGTTCTTGTGTTTTTCTTGCTCATGGGACCAGATCCATGCTTGGTCTTTCCAGGTTGTTGATTGCTGATGTTTTTCTCGGGTCTGGCATCACCTCTTCTTCAGGGACTTCTCCAGCTAAGGTGAAGTGTTTTCACTCCAAAGACACACTTGTCTTTGTTTCTGTGAAAAAATATCTTTATTTTTGATCATTGTTTTAATGTGTTGTTAAATGTAACCTTAAGCTGTGGCCTACAGCATAAAATATATATCTATCTACCTATCTATCTATCTCTAGTCATATCATATACTTCAAGAGCTAACAAGATACCATATTACAGACAAGGAACCCTGGACCTACCCTCAAAATGCACACAGCAGAAACCTGTCCTCAACAGTTTCATTTGCCAGAAACCAGACAAACCATCTAGTTTACTGAACCACTTAGCTCCAGCAAACTGTGGCTTAATTTGTTCTGTGGTTGTTAAACTGAAGTGTTTTCAGTTGATAGGTTTCTTCGGGTCTCTTAGGTCTAACTAGCCCATTGAGAGAGCAACTGTTCTCTTTTGTAGAGTGAGTAAACTGACCAATAGGCTGAGCCATTCAGATGCTCATGATTTTCTCAATAGCCTCTAGTTTCTCATACATGCTAGTTCTTCTTTTAGGTTTTACTACAACGCAAAAGTAATCTTCCTACAGGAACGCACAACAGGAGGCACATTTGTGTCCACACACCTTTGAAGTTCTCCAGGTAGACATCAAAGTCCCTCAAACCGTCTTCATATTCCAACCACTGGGGAGTCCTGATCATTTGCAGCACTTGGTGGTCTCACTACCAAAACTCTCAACCAGATAGATCTCACACATGCGCTGAATCAAAGGATTGGGTGGACATGTGGCTGGATTCTGAACTGGGCTTGCAAAGCCAGTGCTGAGGGGCCTTTTAATGTCCAGGAACCCTCGGTGGGCCATAGCCCAAAACAGCCATGCCTATCAAAACTCTTTTTTTTCATAGGGTCTCTATTCTTTGGCATCCCATTACTATGAAGGCCCCATGCTATATGACCTCTGATGAGAACAGGGGGAGCTTTGAAATTTGGCTACCAAGAACTCTGCTTATGGGGGAGGAGGTGGGAGGTGTGGTTAGGAGGGTCTCTATGATCTTGGTTCCTCTGTCTTCCAAGGTCTCCCAGGTCGACTGCAATGGGTCCTTTGAAAATGGTTTAGGAGCTGTAGTCTGATTACCAGGAGTCTTCGGGGGGAGAGGGGTGTACTCCAGGAGGGCCCTCTGATTATGAGCCCCCACCAGGAGTTCCCAGACATGAGGGGGGTGCACCCTCATATGGCCCCCTGATTAGGAACCACCACCAGGATGAGAGTCTGGAGCACCCCCAACTGGTCCATTTGATTAGAAATCCTCACCAGGGGACCCCAGACAGGAAGGGGTGCACCCCCGCGAGCCCCCTGAATGTGGGTCCCCTGGTAAATAAAGACCATTTTTGAAGGGTACTTTGATTAAGCCTTTGAATAACCTTTGACCAATCAGAGGACCTGTGTGAGAGTGCATTCAGTGGGCTCCCCAGCCCCTCCCTCTCCTCGCCAGCACCTTGGAGTCATTGACTGTATAAGAAAAAACAGGATTGAGCAAGCCCCCCTCCTTCCGTGTTCCATATAGGAAGTACCACTGGGTTCCAAAAAGGCCAAAGTCCCATTGACTTCCATTGAGAAACAGACAGTTATTTCTCAGTCATTTTATATGTCAGAATAATCATTCTTCCTCTGCTGCTTTCTGATTAACTTCTTTTTTCTAATCCTAATTTTTTTAAAGATTTTTTTCCATTATCACAAGTTATTAGAGTTATAAACTGACCAATCAGATGGCTCAATAAGCGTTTGTGGGTCTGACGTCGATCGTCTGGGGGGTTTGATTGACAGATGACGGGTAGCCAATGGGAGCAGACTTCATCAATGGGTCCGTGAAGACCTTTTAACACCTACTTTACAATTCAACAATGTACCAATCATTGTCCTACTGTTGTTTTCCTCAATGGAATGTACCGATGCAGCAGTTTAAAACAACAAGAGGAGCATGCTGTCGACAGTTTTAGATGAGGATTTACTCTGTAGAAATAGATTTCACTCTGAGGTTATGTGCTTTGGACCTTTTGGTTTGTTTAACGTTCGTTTTTCTTTATTTCACGGTTTTGATTGTAGCTTATAAATAATAAGTTGTGTATCATACAGAATGGTACAGCTCCTCCATAAAATCACCAACCAAAGTTTCATCTTCTTCACTTTTCCAGCTTCAGCCTGAATTAGATGCAGCCGTCTGAGGAGCTCGAGACAAACTTGAAAGGACCTGGTCGTATTTTCAAACAGATAAAAAGATCCAGCTGTTCACTTGTTAGGATGGTTATTTATTTTAAATACCGCTGAACGCGCTTCTCACGTGCATCTGATCAGACTGTAACGTGGCCGCGCATGTGAAGAGACAAGCCGCTGCTGCGTGGGGGGGGGGGGGCGTCGCTCTGCACGGCGTCACCCAAATGCTCCTTTTATCTCGACAAAAAGGAATAAATGTAAGTAAATCCCAAAGGACCGCTGACAGAATCAAATGTTGGAATGGTTCTCCCTCAAACTTCAACAATGACTTGTACAATTCTCCGGCGTTATTAAAGTAGAAGCTGTTTACATCCGCGGTCTCGTGGTAAAGGCGTGGAAAGAGGCGGAGACTCACAATAAACTCACTCCTGATTGGCGACAGTACTTCCTGTAGATTCCATGACTCGGCTATGACTCAGACCAATCGCTGAAGATGGGTTGCAGACGTTTGCAATATGGCGATAGCCGTTTCAGGAAGTGACGGTGAAAGCGGCGGCCTACTTTCACGAAGAGTGGAGGTGATTCATTTCCAATGGAGGACCTCATGGCTCCAGAAGTCCAGTATTTTTTACAGTCAGTGCTTGGAGCCTATCCCAGCAGCTACAGCAAAGTAAACCAGTCACTTCAGTTTAACATTGAAGCTATGGTCTATTGCCCATTTCTTTTTTTATTGGGCCTGGCATGAATTGAATTAAACCTGTCTGATGATGTTCTTGTTGGTTAAGCAGCTGAGGGCCTCGTTAATGAATTTCAGCTGTATTGGTGTTCATGGAATTAACCACAGGTGCACTTCAGTGGCAACAATTAGACAACCCTCAAAACAGGACTGGACATATACCAAGGTGACGCTCTGTCCCCACTGCTGTTCTGCAGAGGTCTGAACCCCCTCAGCCAAATAATCAATAAAACTGACTATAGATACCGACTCAGAAATGGGGCCACCATCAGTCACCTCCTCTACATGATGACATCAAGCTATACGCTAAGAGCGAGCGGGACATTGACTCTCGGATCCACCAGGATCTACAGTACTGACATTGGGATGTTCGATTGATTGGTTTATTTCAAGCATAGATTTAAAATACAGGACAAAACACAATTATTTCAAACTCATTACAGAAACAAAATAGAAAATAGAAAACAAACAAAAATAAAACACACTGATATCACATTTGGTTCATTTTGTTTTGTGACAATTAACTAAAGTTAGTAGAGTTTGATTGATTGCTTAGTGGGAAGAAGCGAACTTATATAATCCCACCCCTACTTAATTACTTCACTGTTTTGCATAATTATGTAATCCAGTTGTTGTTATTTATTTATTTTTTTTTGTAATTCCCAATAGTAAAGTGAAGTGCTTGTTGATTATTGATTAATCTCATCAAACATTATTTCAGTAAACGGTAACATCAATCATACATCATGTAACAGATATACAATACTCATTGATTATCATCAAAATACAATTTTATATTAATGCAGAAAAATAATACATTGAAATCAAGTTTTAAAATAACAATAGAGTGCTTATTAATCATTCTCTGAAAGAATTCTTATATATTTTCAGTAAACATTAATGATTCACACAATATCTAATAATCATTGATTATCTTTAGAACACATAATTACAATAATCCTGTAATCATTACAGCATATTTTGGATCAAGTAAAGAACATTAATACCATAGTGATTGTAAACATTTCATTAATCATTACTGCATATTACATAACATAAAACTCATTGATTGCATTTAAAAAGCTTTGATTATTTCATCATATTTAATTTCAGACATGCATCCAAGATGTATGAATAAATCAAACTCAAGGCTCCAACTGACAGTGTGCTCAGTGAATGTCTCAGACAATGGAAAGCAGAGGATGCTGGAGGACAGAGCATCATGGGAGGACAAGCGCCTTCATGGGGTGTACCAGCGGACAATAACTGAAGTGGCTGATATCAAGAAGTCCTACCAGAAGCTCTGATCCTGGCAGTACAGAAACAAGCCTTGAACACCAGAGGGATAGAGGCTCAGATCTACCAAACCAGACAAGACTCAAGGTGTAGGCTGTGCAAAGAGGAAACAATCCAGCACATACCTGCAGGGTGGAAGATGCTGGCAGGGAAAGCAAACATGGAGCTGGAATAATCTACAGAAACACGTGTACAGAATATGGACTGGAAACCCCAAAGTCAAAATGGAAACACCTCAGAAAGAGGTAGAGAATGAGAGAGCAAAGATCCTGAGGGACTTCCAGATCCAGACGGACTGGATGGTGATGGAGAACCAACCAGACATTGTAGTGGTGGATAAAGAACAGAGGAAAGCCGTTGTGGTGGATGCGGCAGTACCAAGCCATGGTAACATCAAGAAGAACATGAGAAACTGGAGAAATACCAGGGACTCAGAGAGTAACTGGAGAAAGCTTGGAAGGTGAAAGTGACAGTGGTGTCCGTGGTAACTGGAGCACTTGGGGCTGTAACCTCCAACCTGGAGGAGTGGCTACAGCAGATCCTGGAAAGACCTCAGACATCTCAGTCCAGAAAAGAGCAGAGCTAGGAACAGCTAAGATACAACAGGACCCTCAAGCTCCCAGGACTCTGGTAGAGGACCCAAACTTGGAGGACAAACCATCAGCGGAGTGTGAGAGAGGCGTTTTTATGGCCCGCAGCAGTAGTCTACTGACTGCAAGGACCATATTGTTTTTGCTTTAACATTCTATCTTTCTGCGCCTTTGAGCCAAAATTACACCCCCGCCACATG
>NC_050516.1:35929996-35930209 GCF_002922805.2 Oryzias melastigma
CACGTGTCAGGGATAAGCCCTGGAACATTTGAAATCATTATGGGATGGCCGTCAAGCCGAAGGCTTGGCGGCCATCTTGCCCCGAAATTAGAAAAATGGCGTTTTTCACGTTTTTCAGCAATATAAGAAAACAAAACTTTTGTTTGTCCGATTTTCACGAAACTTGAGAATTAGGTCCTCAGCGCGAGTCTACAACGACCCAAGAAGTTTCAT
>NC_050516.1:35930826-36017194 GCF_002922805.2 Oryzias melastigma
TATAGATTTTGAACGGCGTGCGCGTGGCGAGCTCGCAAATGTGGTGTAGTGTTAATACACGCTCATATTTCAATGCATTGCAATGAGAGGCTTAAGCTTTAACAGGTATAATATCATAGAATATGGACATATAAGGAATGTGGGCGTGGTTAGCAAATAACATCCGTTGCTAAGGAGATCCAAAAATGTACTTTGGCCGATTCTTGCGAAACTAACGTCAATCTGTTCGGTGACCTCGGGCGAACAAAACATAAAATGGTTGCTATGGAGATAACACAGACAGAAAAGCCGCCATTTTGAAAAAAAATGTGCCTTTTTAAGCAATTTCTCACTTACATCCCAAGTTAAAGCTTTAACAAGTGTTATAACTTAAAATATGGCAATATAGGGAATGTGGGCGTGGTTAGCAAATAACATCCATTGCTAAGGAGATCAAAAAATTTACTTTGGCCAATTCTTGTGAAACTAACGTCAATCTGTTCGGTGACCTTAGGCGAACAAAACATAAAATGGTTGCTATGGAGATAACACTACCTGAAAAGGCGCCATTTTGAAAAAAGTGCCTTTTTAAGCAATTTCTCACTTACATCAAAGTCCAGCTATACAGTAAGGGGAGGGGAGGTTAGTGGTGCATAGTGGCTGCTTAGCAGGTGAATTCGGGTCAAAGGTCAGCGTGAAGGGGGGCGACAGTGCGTAGGGGCGGGCAGCGAGGGAGAGGGCGGCGAGGGAGTGGGCGAAGAGGCGACTGCGGGCCATCCAACGCCGCTTGCGGCTTTAATTATTATTTTTTTTATAGTGTTCCTGTACTTATTTGAGTTTCTTTGTTTGTGATTTTACATTTTGTTTTTGTTTTTTTTTCAACCACGTGACTCTTCCAGTTTGTCACAAAAACAGACAACTCAAGACACTGCCGGGGTTGAGGTTTTATTTTTGTGTGTGTATCCTCCCTGGCGTTTATTTAGAACAATTGTTCTACCTTTTTGTATCTATTTCTTACTGTATGTGGTTTGCGTTTTGAATTTTAAAAACTGCTGTGAGAAGAAAGAGGAAAAGAAGAGCAGTACAAAAACCATCGAGAAAGTAAGTGAAGATGTTAATGTTCAGTGTCACTATTTAAATTCGTCATTTGATTAGACACCATAGCCCCAGGTTTGAAGGTAAATCGGAGGATGCCGGTTTGTTGTTAGCTTTTGCTAACGCGGAGAAACATGTACAGACAGTCCACAAACGAGAGGATAATCGAATGGAGTAAAATATTATACAGTCTGTGGTGTAGATCACAGAACTTGAGCGTATTTGTTACCTTAAAATATATGTATTTATTATAAAGACACATTCATATTTATTGCTAATTTAATTTTAATGTTGGATAGAGTTTCAAATGAACATATTGTGTTTTTAATTATTTAAAAAAAGGGTTTGAAAAATATATAAATAACTAATAGTTATAAATCATAGATTACCAAGGTAATATAATGATTGCTGCAGTGTTTGCCATATCGAGATCCTATTGGTATCATGAGCCATTTATCATGAATTGCATTGTATCGTGAGTAACCCTGAGGTTCCGAGCCCTAGTCTTCAATATAGGGACTAATACAGAGTGAAGTGATACCAGTTTCACCAAAGAACTTTCTGTGGAGGTTGAGAATTTTTCTCCTCCACCTTCTACCGACCCATGTGCTCATGGCCCAGACCGAAGGGGAGCTGTGTCTGAGTGGTAAATGACGCTAGCATCACAAGCTAATGAAGGCTAACAATTTAGGCAAACAATCTCGAGTGGAACGTTCATTGCAAATTCATCACCAGGACGGAGTTCTTTGTATTCAATGCCAATTGCACTAAACCACTTCTCCCTACCTTCCAAGTCCACTGGAAAGTTGTGCAACCCAATAGATTTTACACAACCGAGGGTAATATACCTACGAGCCATGCTAAAGCTAAAGCTAACGACCGACCATTACAGATTCAACAATGGGTGGGGCTTTTATACTGGAGCTGCAGAGCGTTATGACCAGTTGACCAATCAAAAAATTCGACTGTTTTAGACGGTTTTAGGCAATATTTTCATGAATCAAACAACTTTATTTTAATTTGTCAAAAATTTGGCAACAACCAACAGACAGCAGTTTTAAAGCTATAGAAGTCAACAGGCAAAAAAAGGTGATTTAGTGTTTGGTTTCCCGTTAAGGCTTCTAATTGTCTAGTTTCAGATAAGATAAGATATAAAGAAATGCCATCATTCATACATTTAAAAATGTATTTAAAAAAAAACGTTATTTTGACAAATAGAAAAAACGAGTAATAGCTGTTTATTTCTCTATAGAAGTCTGTGGGGTTTTGACTTCTTGGAACTAATGCTGCCACAATCAATTGTTTTAATAGTCGACTATCACCGATTTATTTTATAGCTGAAAACGCTGAAGCTAATAGCTGAAAATGTTGAAGCTGATATAGCTGAAAAATGTTATAGCTGATAGCCAGCTAAACTATTAGTTAAATTAGCCAAAACAGCAACCATATAACTGAAATATTAGCTAAACTCCAAAATAGTAAAAAAAACAAACAAACAAAAAAAGCCTTAATTAGCCAAAATACCAAGCAAGCAGCTGAAATATTGGCGAAACTCCAAAATAGATACAAAAAAAATGAAAAAATCCTAAATTAACCAAAACGGCTAGCATGTAGCTGAAATACTAGATAAACTCCAAAATAACCTAAAAAAAAAACAAAAAAGCCCAAATTAGCAAAAATAGCTAGCATGCAGATGAAACATTAGCTAAACTGTAAATTAGCCTAAAAAACCTTAATTGCTTAAAATGCCTAGCATGCAGCTGAAATGCTAACTAAACTCTAAATTAGCCTAAAAGACCTGAAAAATCCTAAATTAGCTCAATAGCTAGCATGTAGCTAAAATATTAGCTAAATTCAAAAACAGCCTAAAAATAAAAAAAGCCTAAGTTAGTAAAAAAAAAAAACAGCTAGCATGTAACTGAAATATTAGCTAAACTCCAAAATAATCTAAAAAACAAAAACAAAACAGCCTAAATTAGCCCAAATAGCTAGCATGCAGCTGAAATATTAGCTAAACTCCAAAATAATCTAAAAAACAAAAAAGCCTAAATTAGCCCAAATAGCTAGCATGTAACTGAAATATTAGCTAAACACCAAAATAATCTAAAAAACAAAAACAAAACAGCCTAAATTAGCCCAAATAGCTAGCATGTAACTGAAATATTAGCTAAACTCCAAAATAATCTAAAAAACAAAAAAAGCCTAAATTAGCCCAAATAGCTAGCATGCAGGTGAAATATTAGCTAAACTCCAAATTAGACTAAAAACCTTCATAAATGCCAAATTAGTCCAAAAAGCTAGCAGAATGCCCTTATAACTTTCAACTTTATTACACTCTCACTCTATATAATATAAAGTAACGACTAATCGACTGTTAAGTTTGTCGTCGACTGTAATAATAGTCGATTAGTTGTTGAATATTTAGTCGACTAATCGTGGCAGCCCTACTTGGAACCAGTGAATAATTGTTGTTTGGAACTCGAGGGGGGAGGGGTCACTCAGTCATGTCTCACCCATATCTCACAAATATGAGCAGAAGCTCCGCCCCTCCCCAACGTCATTTCACACTCACATTTTAGGGTTAATAGGGAGGAAGGTTTCCTTTTCATCTATGCTTCTTTAAAACTGCCGTTTTGGTGAGAAATATCTTCGCGGGATCACTCGGCCTCCGTCAATCATTTTAATAAAGGCTTTTCCAGCACTTTTGACGGCTCCCCACCCCCATCCCACAGCGGGTAAACTGAACCCGCCTCCCCACCCCCCCGCGTAGCTTCCGCCTCCTCTCAGCAATCTGACGTCCACACCGCCGTTGTTGTAGCCATTTTACTGTCGTTCGTCGACACAGCTGCAGTCGGGGAGTGCCGAGACAGCGCTGGTGAAAGGTACGCTCCTATTTTCACGTATAATTTGATCTGAGGGGGAGACGCGGAGGTTTCCTGCTCGGTAAACGGGTCCGTGGATGGGTGGCGGGCTGCGGCCCTGCCGGAGGAGCTGAAGCGGTCTGTCCAACTGCTCGGAGAAAGGACTGAGACTGTTTGGCGAGCGTAGCTTGTAGGTGCTAGTTAACAATTCGCTGTAAAAACGGCGACATTTGTGTCTAAAATATTGAAAGTTGTAAATGAACTCTTCGGCTCCTGCTGCGTGAAAATGCTCTCCATTCAGCGGCGGCCACCAGGCGTGAATAAACAGCGTTATTTTTAAAAATCAATGTCACGGACGCGAGGGGGGCGCTAGAGAGCGACTGATGCACCGGCGCTTCGCTAATTCATCGTAGCCTAATCCTTCACTGGCTAGCCTGAGCTTAGTTAGTTTTAAATTAAAGTTATAGTGGTTTATATTATGTTATTTGTAATGGTATCTTCACGTTTGGTTTTGTGTGGTGTAGTTGTGTTGTTATTGGTGTTGTGTTGATTGCCTTTGTTTTATACTCAAGTGAAAAAGGGCATTTGTGCTTCATTTGTGTGCAAATGCTTCACAGACGGAACATAAATTAAATGAAAAAACAAGATTTAATGTTCCATTCGAATGAACGCGAAAGTGTTCAACTCCTTCAAAAACGACGTGTTTGAGCTTTTGCGTACTTTAGGCTCGGGCTGGGAATCATGGTACGTCACAATACGATATCGATGATATCGCAATACTGCGACAACTGGTAACAATAATATCTAATAACTAACATTATATAAAATAACATATTTTTTTAGGAAATGTATCCGCATTTATTTTTCAGCTTAAATACAATCATAACAAACAACTTGTCATATTTTGTGCAACGAATTATATACTTTTGTGTAGGGCTGTTACGATTAGTCGACTAATCGGCTATTAAAATAGTCGACGACTAAGTTAATAGTTGATTAGTCGTTACTTTATATTTTATGGATTTGGAGTGTAGTAAAGTTGAAAGTTATAATAGCTTTCTGCTAGCTTTTTTGACTATTTTGGCATTTATTAATGTTTTTTAGGCTGTTTTAGAGTTTAGCTGATATTTCAGCAACATGCTAGCTGTTTTGGCTAATTTAAGATTTTTTTCAGTTTTTTAGGCTATTTTTGGAGTTTAGCTAATATTTCAGCAACATGCTAGCTGTTTTGGCTGATTTAGCCCTTTTTCATTTTTTCAGGCTAATTTTCATTTAACTAATATTTTAGCTGGCTATCAGCTTCAGGGTTTTCAGCTATTAGCTACAGTCATTTCAGCTTCCAACTTACGTGTTTTTAGCTATCAATTTGCATCTTCAGCTATCGCCACTTGCATTTTTAGCAGCCAAATTCGGTTTACATCATTCACACTACCATTATTGGGGCGGCTGTGGCGCAGTGGTAGGGCAGTCGACTCCTGATCAGAGGATTGCGAGTTTGATTACTGCCTTGCCCGCCCATGTGTCGAAGTGTCCTTGGCCAAGACACTGAACCACAAATTGCCTCTGGTGGAAGGTTGGCGCCAGTGTTGGGCAGCGGAGCCACCATCAGTGTGTGAATTTATGCATGAATGGGATAGGTCAGTGACTGTAAAGCGCTTTGGGCCTTCGAAGGAAAGCGCTATATAATTATATGCCATTTACCATTATCGCAGATAATGCTATATATCTAGCATTTAGTTAGTTTAAAGCTTATCATCATTGTGTTTTTATCAATTTTGTTCATTCTGATTTCCTGTTCTGAATCAAGGTATGATCGTGACTTAATACAAATATTTTACCTTTTTATATGTTCCGTAAAATTACATACATATAGCAACAAAGATTATATCAAAAGTAAGAATTGTTGTTCGATTCGTGAATTGTTGAGCTTGATTTGTAAGACGATCCACAGCCCTATTTTCTGCAGTACAGCAAGCGTTCATTAGTGATTCCCCCTTTGGCTGGACTGTTGGCTCGGAAGTTAGCTTTGCTAATTTACCAGCATTCTTTTGTTTACACCGTTGAGTTTTATATTCTAGAGATGCTAAGCTAGCCTGTTACCGTTGTCCAGTGTACATAAAGAGGGACGCGGTATTGAAAAGGGCAGTATGCAATGAGACATGGCCTAGCACAGGGGTGTCAAACTCAAGTCCTCGAGGGCCGACGTCCTACTGGTTTTCCAGAAATCCTGCCTCATCTGCTGCTGATTACCTGGATCAGGTGTGTTTGGCCAATAAGGAGCTTCAAAGGCAGGTTGGTTGGAAAACATGTAGGACACCGGCCCTTGAGGCCTGGAGTTCGACACCTGTGGCCTAGCAGATATAGTAAAATGACCATAAAAAAGCAAAAAAATAATCAAATTTTTAAAAAGAAAAACTCTGATCATCACAAAAATAAGAACCTGGTCATGGTTAGAGGTGGGGCAAAATATCGGTATGGCAAGCTATTGCAATATTTAAACTCACGAATGATTCCCTGTCCCCTCTTAATCACATTTTTTTTTTTTTCAAATTAGCATTGAAGTCCACCAGAGGGAGAGCAATGGGGTGCACCACCACTCTCCCTCTTTCCACACTGATGTTCGTGCTGTAGTATGGTGGGGAGTGGCTGGTCGCTCACGTGACACATGCTCTTACACGCACCTCCAGACAGCAACAACAAAAATCGCGGGATGGCAGCACGGCCGAGAGCAAAAAGGACTAAGCGCGCGCTGTCTTTAGTGTATCAAAAACGTGGATAGAAAGGGCAGTAACACGAGTAACCTGTACAAACACTGCGCTAAAATACTGTGTTTTCACGGCCATAGGGCTCACTGGGTTATAGGGCGCAGTTTCACTTACTGGTACTTTTACTGTATTTAACAAATACATAAGGCGCTCTTGACCATAGGGCGCAGGCATGGTAAAACTAGGGCTGGTCACTGAAGTTTGATTCCAAGCAGAAACGGTTATGATTTACGCAGCTCTACTGAAACCGAAAGAAGCTTCTGGAAACAGTGCAGCAGTTCATTGAAGGTCCTGTGAAGTACTTCAGTACTTCAGTACTGTGAAGTTTTATCCAATCCCTTTACTTTTCCTGCCATAGTGGGCGTTCTCATATAAAGCAGCTGTTGAGGCGAGCACAAGAGCGCGTGCCGCGTAGCTCTTGAAAGTCTGACCTCATTTCACAGCAGATCACAGAGTTTGACGATGCTGCATCGCATCAGCCAATCAGGAACTCAGCTTTTGGCACGGGCTGTTTTCAGTGACCCGATCGGAAATAAAGAATTAAAATACGAATCCATTACGACTGCCTTTGTCCTGTTGCAGCGCGGTGGTTCTGTCTACAGACAGACAGACATCCTCCCTTCAGCGGCGTCTGCTCGCTCCACACACCGGGGGAGAGACAGGTGGTGCAGGGGGCGGGGAGGGCGGGTAACCTGCTTGGCTCTCCTGATCTGTGATGTTTTGTTTATGTTTGACGAGACAATGTTAAAAAAAGTCCCTACTTTTCCTCCTCTCCGGTTAATGCGGGACAGTCTTTATCTCAGTCACAGAAACAGCGGAAGGCCCCGCCCCCGGCCAGACGTATGATGAGCGAGTAAGAATGTGTAGAAAGCAATATTAGTTATAGGAGCGAGCGGTACGGGCCGCTGCGCACGACAGCAGCAGGAGTCGCCAACTCAGCGCTTCATGGTGAAAAAAAAACAACGCAATTTTTGTTTTTCCATTATCTGTTAGATCTCGATGTTGGAACTACCTAGAACCAACGAATCGGTGCTCCCTGCTGGTGCACACGCTCAGCCAACAGACGGGCGGCCCGCGCGGGCTGCCGTGGACGAGTGGGGTCTGCTGCTGCGGCGAGTGGGCTGGGAGGGTGCGTACACCAGATTTTAGCATACAGGTACGCACCATTAGACCGTCTAAGTGAGACGTCTGGTTTCGCTGTAGTTTCAACAGATGTGTATGCTAGCGGTGCGTGGAGCACGTGACTAAAGTGTTGTTCATTAAAAGTAAGTGCAGTGAATTAAAGTAAAAATGAGGAAGGAAATGAATTGTAAAATTCACAAAATATAACATTGTGAATTTTTATATCCATATTTTTTGCTCTTTGAAGGGAGGAGGCTATTTGATATACTCTAAATTTGATTTTGTATTTATCATTCTTATTTATTTTGTATTAGCTGTGTTTATTTTTTATCCTAAAACCTTTTTTATTATTATAAAGACATGTTGGTGTTTATTATTAATTTTACTTTAATTTTGCAAAGGGCATTAAATTAATATATTGTGCTTTAAATTCTTTAAAAAAATGTTTTGAGAAAAATAAAAAGTGTTGTTTAAAAAATAGTAATATGACATAAATTACCAAGGTAATATATTGATTATTGCAATTTTTGCCTTATCGTGATACTATCGATATTGTAAGCTATGTATCGTGAATCACATCATATTGTGAGTTACCCTGAGATTCCCAGCCCTAGTCATGGTATAATTGTTTTTGTACAAGATGCAGCAGATTTTCAAAGATTTCTACAAATAAATACGTCATTACATAGGAAACACAATGCATACCTGATGCGTTGTTGTGATTTTATTCAAATCTAGATACAGACAAAGATTTACACAAGCTGTAAGACTCTTTGGCCTGTGTTTCAAGACGGGCTGGTGGGTAGCCGACATCGCCGCTGCTCCTTTTTATATGGGCCAGTCCCAGCCTAGGGCGGTGGGAAACAGTCAAAAACTGGGAACCATGCAGCGTGGTAAACAGACACGCCAGTCCGGGGAGTTTTGCGGACAGGAGAGAGGGCAAATGGAAAACTTCATTCCACACTCCTGGTGCCGCAAGGGGATTTGGCACAGAGATTTTTACTTCTTCGCTATTGAGGGAATCCTGGTTATTATCTTTTTGTCCACTTCTTAATATGCATAAATTCAGTGAATTGTCTGGTCTGATCTGAGGTCGTACACACATACATATATCATGCTAATCCTCCATAAAACAAATACATAGGTGGTCCTGCTAGAAAACATGGAAATAGTGCCAAGTCTATAGCTACAGTTGGCTACTACAGGAGTGTCCAGATCCAGGGCTCAAGGGCCGGTGTCCTGCATGTTTTCCAACCAACCTGCTATTGAAGCTTCTAGTTGGCTAAACACACCTGATCCAGGTAATCAGCTGCAGATAAGGCAGAGTTTCTGGAAAACGAAAAGGAGGCCGGCCTTCAAGGCATGAATTTGGGCACCCCTGGGCAATGTGGAGAAGCTCCAATAATTGTTCCGCTTCTCCTGGAGGGTGTTTCAGTTTGGCCACTAGGTGGCGATTATGAAATAGCATTAAACCTTATGCCATAAGAAGAAAGTATGACCAAACAGACTGATTGTTGAGATACTTGTTTACTTCAGGCCAGCCTTATGTGCGTCCTAGATATCAAGAAGATCGCGTCTATTCCTTTAGTACTCCTGTCCTTCATGGTTGCATACAAGGTATGATTGGTCAGTGTCAGGTGGCTTAACAACTGCTGGTTTCCAGAGTCCATTTTCCAGCAATACAATGTTTTGTCCTTCATGAAATGACATCAGTTTTGCAAATCTATTTTAAAACTGCTTCTGACATTTTTGTTTGCCAACTCACCTGATATATGTATCATTGTAGCTGGCTAATTTGGCCTGAAGTTGTTGTCGGGTGCTGGGCAGGACGGAGCGTAAGCGCCGACTCATAAGCAGCAGGGTTGGTGATCTGAAGTTGTCAAATTGGATGTTGTGGTATTCCAGAAGACTCAGATATGGATCTCTCTGGCTTTTTCAAGGAGTGACCTTGCAAATTGTACTAGGGATGTATGATTCACGCTTTTCCATCTGGCAATCTGATGGACAAGTCTTGGTTGCCAGGAGAATGCTACATTTGGGACTCCATTGTGCCGAGTGGGAAGGTTTGTGGAGAAGGAATGATGGTCGGGCTTGTTTTTCGGGAGTTGGGTTTGGCCCTTTAGTTCAAGTGAAAGGAATTTTGAATCCTTCAGGATACCAAAACATTTTGGACAGTTCCGTGCTCCCAACCTTGTGGGAACAGTTTGGAGCAGGCCACATCTTCTTCCAACATGATTGTGCACCAGTGCACAAAGCGAGGTCCATAAAGACATAGAGGAGATAGTCTGGTTTGGGTTAACTTGACTGGCCTGCACAGAGTCCTGACCTAGACCCGATTGAACACCTTTGGGATGAATTGAAGTGGAGACTGAGAGCCAGGCCTTCTGACAATGCTCTTTTGGAAGAATGGTCAATGATTCCTATAAATGTACTCCTCAACCTTGTGGAGAGCTTTCCCAAAGAGTAGAAGTTGTAATAGCTGCAAAAGGTGGACTGACATCACATTGAACTCTTTGGGAAGAATGGGATGGCACTCAGTTCATATGTGAGGGAGGGCAGTGAGCGAATACTTTTGGTAATATCGTCTATATTTCAAAGTTTTAAAGTTATAGTTGTTGTCATGAGATTCCTTGCTGTATGTTTAAACGGTCAAACACAATGTGATTTTACAGTAAAATGGCAATTGTGCATTTCTAAGAAAGAAACAAAAAGGACATCTAAACTTTGTAAACACTTAAATATTGGTATTGGCTATTGGCCGCAGTTGCAGGGGAAATATCAGTTATTTTTATTGGCCGGAAAAATGACGTCTGTCCTTCCCTTATTTGTACGGAGTTTTCTGCATAGCCACTAGGTCTGCCCTCTTAAAGCAAGTCTTTGCTGGGGTCAAAATAGGATAATACACTGGACCAAAGTCCTCTTTTAGCAGTTCCTTTTTTTGCTGAATACTTTTTCAAGCTTTACTCCTTGCTCTCTGGAACATTGCATTATGTTCAAATGTTTCGTCATGTTCCTCCTTGCTCTTGCCACAGATTAAAACATGATGCCTTGAAGCCTCTCAGTCTTCATCAACTTTGCGCTGAAACTCATCCAGACCAGATTCCACCCCAAAAGGTAGGCGCAGAACTGCTATCTTCCAAAACTTGAATTGAATGTTTTCTGCTTGGATGACTCCCCTGTGAGCTTTAAAGCGCAATAGCCTGGCCTGACATCCAGAACTCTAAAATATCAAGCTCTTGCCAGCTTGGATGTTACACCCTTAACACTTTTGCTATCCTTGGGATGTTTACATTAAATATGAGGTTATCTGGACCCCAAAAGACAGCGGGCTGAACTTCTTTTTTCAATTTTTTTTTTTTTATCTTCACTGGTTTCTGTGGCAGATATGAAATCCTGTCCACCTTTGTCATGGGAAGCATCACACATCAATATCAAAGGCTGTCATCTGGACCCCATAGGATAGCACAAGGATTAAGAGTGGGAAAGGGTTAGTGTGGTCTTTTTTGATTGCTTTGTTCCAGTCTTTAGAATCAAGGCAAACTCTTAATTTGCCTCTGTGGTTTATCTGATGCAATCAATGAATTTAACCATTTTGTTGACTCTGTCACTTTTGCAATGATCTGCTGCTTTTCTGTTTCCCAAACGCTATTTTCCCAGGTGATCTCATAGTGCAAAATGAATACGCCCTGGTGGGTTGGCCACATCTTGCTGCCTTTGGGTTTATGTGAATCGTGCATGTACCTGGCAATAGTCCTATGCCTATACATCTACATATTTATCTGTAATGGATAGCTCAGGTGTGCCGGTTACAGACAAAATAAACTTGAGTTGTCCAAATTCTTGACATGCCTAGCCTTTCAGGCCTAGCACTGATGGTGCTTGATTGACGACAATGTGGAATTTGATTATTATCTTAGTGCTCTTGCAATGGCATTGGATTTCGCACTTGCTTTTAACAACAAGCTTTTCATCACTTTAGCCATAAAGTGGGTGTATTGATGGCTTTATAGGTATTGTAGCGTGAATCATCTGTATAGGAATAACATTGGATGGGGCTCCAGTGTCCAACTTGAATCTTATTGATGAGGTCAATTTGTACATCTCCAAAAACTTGTTCTGTTTTTACATTAGCTTCCTTGTATGACTTCAGCAATGAACAAATCTTCTGTGTATTCTGCTGTTTCACTAGAAATGTCTTCATTAAAGCCCCTTTTCTACTCAGCGGTCCGGTCTGGTAAGGTGAGCGTTTCCATGGTGAAATGGACCCATTAAACAGTACCGAACCATGGTACTCTTGGGGCGTTTTCCTGTGTACTCTTTTGGTCACAAGTCTGTTTTGAAAATGCCTGCAAACAACAGCAAGGCCTGGTCCGCGGTGGAACTGCAATCGTTCCTTGCTGCTGGATGACCTTCATTGTTGATGCTTTTCAAGTCGTTGCACTACAACGATGCAATGACATGCTAGTGTTTTACACCACCCAAGCGCTGTGAAAACAGACAAACTTTGGAAGTGAGGCTTAACTGTGTGGGAAACGCTTGCCAGAATTGAATGGACCATACTGTACCAGTACTTACCCTACTGGACCAGTGGAAATGAGGCTTTACTGTGTGCACACTCTTGATTTGTCTGGAGCGACATACTTTTCCAAAATGATTCAATATATTGCATGCTTTACATTGGCAGGTGTCCTGCATTACTTGGACCTTTTTTGTACAGTAGGAACAGGTCCGGCAATGTCAATAGCCATTTCCACTGTTCAATTCAATTCAATTCAATTTTATTTATATAGCCCAAAATCACAAAGAGATTTGCCTCATTGGGCTTCAAAATATAAACAATTGTTAAAAACTAAACAGACTACATAAACTGGTTATCCCTGCCCTTAGACCCTCCCTCCCGGTAAGGAAAAACTCCTAAAAAACCTGAGTCAGGAAAAAAGAAGAAACCTTAGGGATTCCCACATGAAGGAGAGATCCTATCCCAGGACGGACAGGCGATACCAGAACAGTTAAAGAAAAATTAGCTTCTACAACTACGAATCTAAGAGTTCATTCAGATAAAGCTGAGGGACAAGTGATGATGAAGTCCATAGTCAAGATGAAGCAGAAGTGCAGTCCACGACCAGGAGGCAGATGACCCAGCAGGAATCACTCTCACTCAGAGATGCAGGATGGTGTCGGGGGCGTGGTCCACGGCCAAGAGTGGGAGCGTGGGCGATCCACCGGGGATCTGAAATCTCTCCCGCTCCCCAGAGGAGAGTGGGAAAGAAGAACAACATGTGAATGGAACTGCACCAACAAAAGCATGGAGAACTAAATACAATAAATAATAAAGAATAGAAGAGAGGAGAAGTAGATGAGAATAGAGAACAGAACCCCAGAGCTGATCTGAAAAATAACGCTGATAGAAAATCTAAATTTATATTTAAACGCATCAATATTAATTTATTAATCTAGCCTCACAAGGACCACATGAGAGGGAATATTCTCTGATTACTAGCTAGTCTGGCAGAACGCCTGTCCAAAGAGGAATGTTTTAAGGCTAGTTTTGAAGGTAGAAACTGTACCTGCCTCTCTGACATGAGCTGGGAGCTTATTCCATAGAACAGGAGCTTGATAGCTGAAGGTTCTACCTCCAACTGTACTTTTAGAAATTCTAGGAACTACAAGCAGTCCTGCATTCTGTGAGCGAAGTGTTCTGATTGGCTGGTAAGGAACTATGAGATCTCTAATATAGGATGGGGCCACACCATTCAGAGCCTTATATGTTAACAGGAGGATTTTGAACTTTACTCTAAATTCAACTGGGAGCCAGTGGAGAGAGGCTAACACAGGAGTGATGTGTTCTCTTCTACTAGTTCCTGCTAACAATCTTGCTGCTGCATTCTGGACAAGCTGAAAACTTTTTAAAGAACTTTTAGGGCATGCTATTAGTAAAGAGTTACAGTAATCCAGTCTAGACGTAACAAATGCATGGATGAGTTTTTCAGCGTCACTTTTAGATAACATATTCCTGATCCTAGCTATATTACGTAGATGAAAAAATGCAGTTTTACAAGCTTGAGATATGTGAGCCTTAAATGATAAATCCTGGTCAAATAAAACCCCTAAGTTTCTGACTGAAGAATTGGAGGCAACATTTACACCATCCAGGGAGACTATCTGATCTGAGAGAGCATCTCTCAGGTGTTTAGGACCCAGTATCATGACCTCAGTTTTTTCTGGGTTCAGGAGGAGGTAATTAATTGTCATCCAGGTCTTAATGTCTCTGATGCATGAATTCAGTTTCTCTAGGTCAGGGGTGGCCAACCCTGGTCCTCCAGAGCCTCAACCCTGCCTGTTTTCTAGCTCTCCCTGACCAGCTTGCTGCTGATTAGCTGACTCAAGTAATTCCACATCCTGATTAGCTGAACACACCTGATTTAGGTTGTCAGCATCAAGCAGTCCAGGGAGGGCTGGAAAACAGGCAGGGTTGAGGCTCTTGAGGACCAGGGTTGGCCACCCCTGCTCTAGGTGGTCATTCTGGTCAGGTTTAATGGATAAATACAACTGTGTATCATCTGCATAACAGTGAAAGTTAATGCTATGTTTCCTGATTATGTTTCCTAAGGGCAGCATGTAAAGCGTGAACAGAATGGGCCCTAGAACTGAGCCCTGAGGGACTCCGTAGCTAACTCTAGTACAATGAGAGGACTGTCCATTTACATTAACAAACTGGTATCTATCAGATAAATAGGATTCAAACTGTCACTGTTAAGCAAGAACCAACTCTCAGTGACTTGGGAAGAAAATGCTGAAAACAATGCGATCTCTAATCACTTTTTCATCGTTGGCGTATTTGCTTTCTTTGATAAGCAACCTTACCCTGGGCTTACACTGCATTCAGTCCAGCTCCGGTGGAACTGCCGGAGTCTTTACGTAACTTGAAAAGTGCGAAAGACACTCACGACATCCAGTCCGGTCCGGCCTCCCCTGCTCTCCTTATCTATTTTGTTGGCTTCAAATTTTGGCCTGACGCCAGAGCAAGTGGAACACATTTTATGAAGTTGGGACAAATTAAACGACCGAAACCGAAAGTCACGCGACCGAGCGTTGAGTGCATGCGGTACATTTTTTAAAAATAAAACCTATTTTCCACCGTATCTTATTGCTTGATATGTTTTCACTGGGTTGTAAACATTACGTAATTTCCGCTGACACGTAAATCCCAAATCAACAGGGTTTGTTTACTAGTACTTCCTATATAAATGGCAACTCATAGTGTGAACCTGCGTGAGTTTGGAGTCTCGCAAGGTCGGCAGCAGAGCGCCTGGCTGCAACAGGACTGCAGCCATCCGTAGCGAATGTGAGTCATCTGCTATTGCTAGACCACTCCAGTGGCTGCACTGGAGCTGGACTTTATGCAGTGTGAGCCCAACATTACAGTTAATCTATTACAAACTGTTCAGAAGTTGCACTGACTTCCTGCACTTTCTCATGAAACTTGTAACCAGAAAAAAAAGAACATGTTTTTGGCATCATATACACCTCAAAGCTGTAAAATACATATTTAGTGCTTTACTTTTAATCCTCTCTGAGTGTCCACGTGTCAGAGATGACCTGCCGTTTTTCTCTGACTCAAAGGAGTAGGAAGCTGCATTTTCATCATCTCTCTTTCTTTTAAATGATACGGAAACCATTAAATCCATTTGCAGCTTGAATTTGCTCCATGCTTTGGGCAAGCATCTTGTATCCCAGGCCATGTGCGGCGAGGATACTCCATCGATTTCCATGTTGTTTATTGCACTCCTGCTGTTATTCTGACACAATGTTGTTTTTCTGCTGTATTTTGCGTTAGCATTAATCCACAGGCAACGTGGTAAAATCTAGACTATTTCATTAATCAACCAGAAGATATTGCATAACAGCATCTATCCCCAAAGTTCCACACACATAGATATGTTAGATCACCAACATGCTGTCTGTACTAAACAGCATTGTCTGAACCAAACATTGAAAGATAAGCGAAACACAATATTCTGTCTGAATATTGCAACAACACTCCTTTTCAATTTGTAACTAGAGTTAAAAAATCGTTATCATTAAAAGCTTAATTCGCATCATAATGGTAAATAGTTTAGGCCTATTCAGACAGAAATAGTCTATTGGTACGGACTAAGTCCGTTTAATTTGGCCCGGACCATATCCTGGACCTTGCTCTTGGTCTGTATTCAGACTGCTTTTAAACCTGACATTTCTGTTTCAAACCAAAGCTAATAAACAAAAGCGTGTGACTGAAGATCTCTTTAATCATTGGACAGAAAAAAAGTATATGTGGGGCAAAGCAAAGAGAGAAAGAACAATGGAAGTCCTATGCTTTGCAGTCTTTGTTGGGATAGTTCACTTATTCAAACTTTATATTTTGCTGACAAATTTTGAACATCTGTATCAACGTCAGGTGCAACACTTTTTACTGCGACTTTGGTACGGTGGAGACATGCTGCAAGGCGGTTACTGAGGAGGCAATTGTCGGTAAAATGGTGTGGAAAACAATGTGTATCACCTTAGAAGTATTTTCCTTTTTAAATGAGCCTGCATTCACTCGACCAAACTTCAGTGAGATGCTGTTGCTCCATGTTTTTCCGCAGCGTTTCCTACTCTGTTTCCATCCTGTAATGTCTGGCTACGGTGGCTGTTATGGTCCAGTTGATCCGCTCCAATACGGAGCATATTCAGACAGAGAAATCACAGCGATCTGAAGCTCAGTCAGATTGGAAACGAAACCAGACCGCATCAAAGACGGGTCTGAGAGCGGTGTCTGGTCCTGCTCCGGGGGCAGCTGATCAGACTGAACATTTGTTTCAGATTACAGGGAGTAAACTAACTCTGTAAGCAAACCAAATGTGTCCAGCCTGAATACAACAGGTCTAGACTTGAGTCTCTTGACTTGGACTTGAGGCATGAATTTGACAATATCGACTCAACTTGAACTTTCACAGCAATAACTTGTGATTTGACTTGGATTTTACCCCTCTGACATGGAAAGACTTGCTGTTTTCACCAACACCCTTGATTAAAAAGTATGTTTACATAAACTGTGCTTCCTCATCTGTATCTGCGTCTGGGTATGTGTGCATCTTTGATACGACCTCCAATCAAAATGGGCCCACATTGGCTTGGTCCAACAATCCAACCAATCACGTTACAGAAAAAAGGAATCACGGAATCTGTCAAAGCGTTACTTCCTGTTCGCCGGTGTTATTGCCTTTTGGTCTAAAAGTTATGAGGTTGTCAATGTCAATAAAGAACAGTTTGTAATTTGCTGGACATGCTGATAAGAGGATTACTGACAGAGACTCAACAAGGACCGGCCTTCATCTGACTGTTGAAATTGAATGAAGGCCGTTAAGTTCTGAATGAAAGTTAGGGCGAGCTTATTGGCTAATCTCTAGCTGCAATTAAAGGAATGAAACGGTAAACTCTGTTAACGTTGCATTGTGTGGGCATGAAGCCAGCTCAGCGTAATCAAAGTGGCCTCAGGGGATTTTGACCTTTCCACCACCCAGGTTTCCTGGGATCTGGGCGGGATGCGAATGATTGTAATTGGAGCCCTGGTGCTCTGGGCTATGCTGTTCTCAGTTGTGTCCCGATAGAAATCCAGCGGTTCAGGAGTGGCTGTAACATTTTCATGGATATCAGCTCATTTAAGAATTGCAGGAATTGTATCCACTCATAAAAACACAGAACTGGCTTCTAAAAAACGCACGTTGACATAAATATGAGACTCGGTTAATCAGAATTAAAAGTTTTAGTCAAAGGAAAAGTTATGATATGGCAAAAAGTTGGGAGGATGAAAGGAAGGTGGTTGTAAAGGATACAGAGGACGGTGGGGAGTATGGTGTATATAGGTAGGAGCAGTAGAGAAAATCATTTACTTTCCAGACTTTGGTTTGCTCATTTTGCTGTGCTTTGTGGTGTTGTATTTGGTAAATAGCCCCCTTTTCTCTTTGGGGATCATGGTACTTCTTTACTATTTGCTGTTTTGCTTCTTTTGTTATTGTGCATTTACTACAGTCATAATCGAGCCCTTGCCTCTTGAACCGGAACCGAATCGTGAGGTGCCTCAAGGTCCCCATCTCTAATGGTCTGTGTAAATAATTTTACTCTCTTGTTGAAAACACTTAAAGGCCTTGGAACATTCAACGGTAGGATTTGGAATTGCCTTGAAAATTGTTGGTCTTGACTTGAGACATACCTGCTTTTGACTTGGGACTACACTCAGGCTTTAGACCTAAGACTTACTTGGGACTTGCAAAACAATCACTTGGTCCCAAATCTTGGACTCATAGAAAGCCACTTTAGAATAGTCCAATGTTTCCCTCTTCACAATTATTAGGTGTTTTCAGCTGTGGTCTGGGTCATTGTCCTGGTGCAAAACCTATGACCTGCATCTTAGACCAAGCACATTTTTCTCTAGAGTCCCTTGATAGTCTTGGGATTTCATTGTACCCTCCACAGATGACACTCCAGCAAAGCAGCCCCAGAACGTAACAAAGCCTCCTCCATGTTTCAGAGTAGAGACTGTACTTTCCTTGATATGCTTTCGTCTCGTCTGTCTGGCTGGACATTCTACAAGTAGCTTTGTGACATGTCAACATGTGGTTTGACAAAATTCAGTCTGACTTTTTATGATTTGTTTTCAACAATGCTGTCCCCTTTGGTCATCTCCCTGTAAGTCCACTTTGGCTCAAACAATGACTGATGGTACGATCTAACATGGATCTTACTTGAGCTGGAAGCTCACCTTTAATCTCTTTAGCAGTTGCTTTAGGCCCTTTTTATTACTACTCGAATTATCAGTGTTTTTGATTTGTCATCAATTTTCCTGCTTTGACCACGTCCAGCGAGGCTTGCCATGGATCCTGATTTTTTTGAATATGTGCAACTGATGTAACAGGAATGTCGAGCTCTCTGGAGATGGTCTTATAACTTTTTACTTTTGACATGCTTGTCTATAATTCTATGGTGGCCCCACCTGCATTTGCCCACACTGGCTTGAGTGGGAACTAAGTAGTCTGGCTTGCTGGGGGAGCTCGTTAACTTGCTATGCTGTCCACCGGGAAGCTTGTTAGCTTGCTATGCTGTCCACCGGGCGGCCATTTGGTGTAGGGACCCAGACCCCACTGAGTCCACACCTAAGTCAATGTAGGCAAACACAGCTGATGCCACCATGGAACCCGCGGACAAACCTATAGGGGGCCTACCAATTCAGCCCAAAACTAAACCATATAGGGACCACATTGAGATGTTCGTGGGGCCATGACCGATTACCTGGTTCAGGTGTGTCCACCCAATTATAATTTGCCAGAGTAGGATATGTTAGAAAACATGCAGGCTCTTGAGGCCTATCCCTGATCTAAAAGCTAGCAAATCCATCATCTTCTTTCTTCGCACACCTGTGACCCATAATCAGACCAATATAACAACTAACTGTTCACTGTCACCATATCTGTAAAGTGAAAAAAAAAACAACAACCAGTGTTAGTATTTTTTTTTGGACCTGATATGGATTCAGTGTTAGGCGATCAGTGCATCAAGAGCAGCATCAAGTGCAAACTTGTTGTACAGGTTAATGATGCGTGGGCATTCCATAGACACATTCCTTTTTAGTTTTCTTTTCCACCTTTAAATGATGATGGAGACTGGTTTGGCACTGGCAAAAGTGTTGGCAACAATCACGCTTCTCTTGTCAAACCATTTGACTGCTCTTGCGTCCACTTTGGCTTGGTGCTCTCAAACGTCCTGCTTCCCTTCTTCTTCTTCTCTGAGAGTCTGCATTTAAACTGCATCAACGCAGACAGTCCAAAGGGCCGGTATCCTCTTAGCCTCGTTTCCACTGAGCAGTCCGGTACGGTACGGTTCAATCCGGTATTTTGAGCATTTCCTTTGTTGAATGGACCAATCAAACAGTTCCGACCTGTACCTCCTGAGGACCTCCATCCATTATAGGTCCATAGAAAAATAGTACAGTTGGGGCGGAGCTGCTGTTTCCACTCACTGATTGGCAGAAAGTGATGACCAGATTAGAAAGCACCAGTATAGCGCTAAGCTAGCGATTCTGTTTTCCTCTTTACGGCGGTATTCTTCAATCTTCTTTCAAACAACATTAACTTTCTGTTCTACACGATGTATAGCAAGAAAAAGTCGAGCTGCTGGATGGCCTTCATTGTTGTTACCTTTCTAGTCTTTCTCTGCAATGACTCGCTAGCAATCTACACCACGCATGCACCGTGAAAACAAACTGCTCAGTGGAAGCGAGGCTGAACTGAGTGGAAACGCTCGCCAGAATTAACTGGACCGTTCATACTACTCCCATACCGAACTGCTCAGTGGAAACGAGGCTCTTCACTGCAAGTACAACAAACAAATCCAAAGTAAAGCTGGGGGTTTACATTATCTCAAACAACTTGAGAGTTTTAGCTTAGTGTTTAGCTTTAAAATTTAGTTCTAATGTTTCCACTACTTCTAATGTCTGTCTGGTCTGGTGCAGGATCAATTTTCCCCGTGTATATATCAAATGAATGCACCAGACCTTTTGTCTCACTAAGAAATCATTTTGTACCCTCATTTGTATGCCTTTTTGGAATATATTCCTGATCTGCCTTTGAACTGAACCAGTTGTGCATCGGCGCACAACATTTGGTGTTGACTAGGGCCAGTTCAGTGGCCTTGTGGTAGAGTGTCCGCCCTGAGACTGGAAGGTTGTGAGTTCAAGTCTATGGTAGAGTCAGACCAAAGACTCTGAAAATGGGACCCAATGCCTCGCTGCTTGGTACTCTGGGGCTCGTAAATAGTTTTCACACCACTCTGCAACACCGCGACAGATCTGTGCCACTGTCTGCGTGGTAAACGTTTGAAAATCTGTGCTCTTTGAACCGAACGACGTAAGCGTGTCGCGGAATATGAATGAAGCCTTTAGTTTTTTCTTTTTCTGTTTACATATTGATATTTAATGATTTTCTTCATTCAATAAAATTTTACTTGTTCTAAGAAGAAAAAGATTCTTCATTATTTTCTTATTCTTTCACTCAAGTTGCATCTTTTTTCTTTTTTTTGTCTGCAGGTTTACAAAATGTCTGACGCACCACAAGGCTCCCTGGTCAGCCGGCCTCTGGCCTTCACAAATGAAGAGCGAAGAGCTGTTCACTCCTGGTCCCGGATCTCGTCAGCTGGCCTCAGCGTCCTCCTGGACACTCAGAAAGTTCTCAGCCCAATGTCCCGAGATCTCTCCAGCACAGAGGAGCTGGTGACATTTCTACAGGAGCTGTGCGAGGAAGGCCACAGGCCCATCGTGCTGAGAAGTAAGGAAGTCTATGGTTACCGCTCCTACACAAGCCAACCCCTGACTGAAGACATGCTGAAGCTAGTCAGCAAGAATGTGAACCGGCCTGCAGCCAAGAAAAGGAAGAGGAAGCCTATGGTCAAAAAGAGGGAGGTTCACCCGTCTTGGATCTCGTCTGATAGGAGCAACCCTCGGATTCAAGGGATCCGGCCGGCAGAAGTTTTGGTGGACCATCGCATGGTTGTCGGCAGCAGGACGGCCGGTCAAACGGTGGAGATGTCGCTGCTGGACATCCAGCCATGCCTCAGACTGACGAGCATAGAAGGTTTGTCTGGTTTTCACACAGCCAGACTGCAAATCCACTCAATCAGAGACCCGTCCTCCGAGATGCAAACTGTTTCCATTTCATCACAGCAGCAGCACTCCCCAGCTCTTTCAGGAATACCCTCTCAGCCTTCCCAGAACGGAGGTGGGGCGTCTACCAAAGCCGTGGCCTTGTTTAGTCAGAAGAACCTGTCTTGCCCTATTCGTTTGGACGGCGCCCTCATCGGAGATTCCGCTCCCGTCTTTAACCCCAACGGCCGGGTATTCCCACAGACTCACACAGAGCTGACCAGCAATGGCTGGAGGGGAAACGGCGTTCACAGAGATGTTCAGGGCTTCAAGGAACATCCTGCTGGGAGGAGGAATAGCTGGAAGGACAAAAAACATTTTATTCGAAGAGTAATAAAAGTGGACGAGTCTCGGTCGGTGGCTGAGGCCCGTCAGAAAGCGCAGAAGATACTGCAGGTCAACCTTTCCCCTGTGATACAGATCCAACCGCTCAACCACGTTCTCAGAGACTTCCGACTCCAGAGAAAGTGACTATACCCTCCTCCGTAACTCCTTCCACAGATGTTATTTTACTTTCATCAGCCCCGCCTGCCGACTTTCTTGTGTTTGTAGCAGATACATGACACTGATTCCTGTGATGTTGAGAGATGTTTGCAGAAGCTTCTGGTAATGTAAGGCATCTGAAGTTAGGGTGGTGCTTTTCCTAGCAGGCTGGGAAGTGACTGAGGTGAATGCTGGTACATTTCAACCGTCAGCCTTAGATCATCCGGCGCTGACAGTCAACCAAACACGAATTAGCCTTCCGAACCAGACCCAACATTGAAAGAAAGAAGCTTGAGCAAGTCATGATAACAAATTCAAGTCCAATTTTATAGACTGAAATGTTTATTTTTTTTCTTTCTGTAACAGTTGTAGTGCCTCAAAACGACAGTATGGTGCTATGGCACCACACTTTACACCTGGAACAAAAGACACATTTGTATTTCAGTTCCTAGTGATTTTAGAGGAGAGAGAAGACGGGTGTTCTTGGTCTTCCTTATGGTCATTGCCACCTGAGAGGCTCAGTCCGGGCACAGGCGTAGGGTTCACTGCGAGGAAAATGCCTGAAAATTTCTCCCTTGGAAAAAAAAAACCCTTTATGATAGCAAATGTGTCATTATTGCAAGACTTGAGGCACAGTTATTATTGGAAAAAGCTGTTTCAAAATAGTATCCAAGCCTTGTTCCAACTCAAAATTCAGAATGTAGTCTAAAATCTTTAAAATTGTTTTGTAGAATTTTAATTTTCTGAAATTTTTTCCACGATAATAAAGTTGTTTTTTGGTTTCAGTTATGCTAGTATTCGGCCTCTGTTTATCAGATTGTTTTCTGATCAGAAAGATGTATTTCACAGTTCCAAGAGGTTGCTGTTAAATCTGTGGCTGCTAATCTGTTTCTTGAGCCGTTTGATCGGAAACTCTAGAGTGGGAGTATGGTTCACATCCCAGCATTACCTTGAGCTCTGTTGAACTGAACTGTCAAACACTAAAGAAAAACAGACCTGTCGTTTCTAGAACTCCTCAACGTGGTTTTACTGTTACAGCCCACCTGAAAATCTGAAGATGGTTTGCACTTTGACAGTTCGGTGTTGATGGTCTGTTAAAAGGACATGTTGAATTTTGGTTCCTTTCAGGAGATTAGCACTGCAGGTGCTTTCGTTTTCACGCTGGTGCTGGCACAGACGGCGTCTTCTGCTGCCTCGTACGTTTGTTTAGACTGATGCATTTCAACAAATCCCTGTTGGGAAGTGACGCCACGAGCACACCGGACCGCCACGTGTGCTCTCCGAAGTGTTAATACTGTGAGAAACCACCCGGATCCTTCAGTTCATAATCCTCAGTGTATTTTGCATTACAAATTCACATTCCTCAATAAAGTTTTGATTTTCAGAGCTAATATTTGGAAACAAATCTGTATGTAATGTAATGTATTAGTCTTTATTTAAACTTTTATTTAAATTCTCAATCTTGAACAATGACATCAAACCTGCAATTGACTTCAATTCGATCCGTTTTATGAATAATATCAAAAACTAGCGGTGGTTCCGATAGACGGAGGAGTTTTCTTTGAGAAACCTGTTGCCTTTCTCAAGCTCAGACCAAGTTGGCGACCACATCCACGTATTTCACGTCTTCTCGATTATTTTCATTATTGCAGCCACTTGTGTCATTTTTTTCCTTATCTATTCTGTTAGACTTTTTGTAATATAATGTATTTCCTACACAACCTTTGTAAATGTTTTTGTTCAATAAAAACAAAAAGGACTTCTAAATATCTTCCAGTTTTTGCATTTTTACTCTTCAAATCTTATTTTCACACCAACAAGAAAGAGGTTTGTTGAAAATAGGAGTTCATAATTATTTTGCAAATTGTTTTTAAGTGACAAACGGTTGTTTTTTTTCCATTAAACTCATGGCTGATATTGTGTCTCAGGGCTCTTTGGGTCACTGAAATCATCTTCTTATGACACAGTGTTGGGCTGATTTTTGGAGTGTTGGTCAGATTGTTACTCAAACTTTCAATTTCCTTTCACCCTTACACTTAAGCTATCATATTCATCAAGAAAGAAATCAAAAATGGAAAAACTGTTGGTGTTGTTTAAAATATATTTAACTTGCCAGTTTATTCCTTTTGTTTCATGACTTTCTTTCAACAACTGTAGGGAGAAAAATTTGAGCTAATATTATTTGAAACCCAAATAAAACAAATTGAAACAAATATTGGTGTTTGGCCAAAAAAAGTTAAAATCTCTAAAACTTTTTGCTATTCTGAAATAAACTTATTTTCAGCTTCAAATGTTTTTAGGTTTCAAAACTAGAGATTTCAATTTGAAAACTTTATTTTTCCAGTTTAATTTCTTTTTTCACTTTGAAATTCTTTTTTTTTTTTTAAATCTGAAAATTTCCGTTTAAAATCTTTTGGCCCCATTGTGGCGCGTTGGGGCGGGGCTAACATGAAGGACCAATCAAAATGGTGGTAACTTCAATCCTGATGCATTCACTGACTCTGAGAACTGTGATGATTGTGGTCAGAAAATGTCAGTTTAGTCTGTACCATCATACTCTGAAGTCCCAAAATGGGTGTAAAAAGCAGAGTTTTATTGCGTCCAAAACGCCGTTCTAGCCCGTTTAAAGCGCCATCTTGTAGCGTTAAATAAAGGTGAAGAAAACATCTTCATGCTTGGATAAAATGGCTTCATAAAAACTTCAGACTCTAATCGTACAGACTGAACAGCCCTTTTCTGACCTAATTATCACATTTCTTAGAGACAGTGAATGCATCAGCACTGAAGTTACCACCCTCATCGATTTTGATTGGTCGTTCGCATTAGCCCCGCCCCAATGCTCCACAGCGGGACCAAAAGTTTTGAAACTGAAATTTTCATATTTGAAAAAAAAAAGGGTTGAAATTGAAATTTTGAGTTTTGAAACCTAAAAAACAAAACATTTGAAGCTGAAAATAAGTTTATTTCAGAATCACAAACAATTTTGGACATTTTTCCTTTTTTTTTTTTTTTTTGGCCGAACACCAATATTTAAATGTTTTAAATGATAACTGTCTTTGAACAGAACTATCCACATTTCATCAATAGATGCTCTATTGTTTACTCTGCATTACAAAAATCACATTTACCACATTTACCATTAGTGTTTTACCAATTTAAAAAGATTATAATTAATTCGTGTACAACTAATCATCAAGATCTTGACTCAGATGGTCTGCGTTGGAGTCAGACATATAGATCGTAGAATCATCTGCATAAAGTCCAATAGTGACATGTTTCAAAACAAAAGGTAAATCATTTGTTAACAATAATAAAAGAGGCCCCAAGCGGCTGCCCTGTGGTACCCCACAACGTAATGTTTGCGTCTTTGAGTAACAGAACAGTAAATGATCTGTTTTCAAGACAACTTTTAATTCATTCAGTGGCAGAACGTTCAAACCCAATTTATCAATTAGTAACTCATGATCCAGTAAATCAAATGCTGCACTTTAATCTAAATCTAAATCTTGTCAGGTGAGTTTAATTAAAGGAAAAACTTCTAAAGAACGTTCCACATGTTGAAGCAGACCAACATTTTTAATCAATATGGGAAGAAAAAGGATCTCTGCTGCTGAAAAGCCTGAAATAGTTGAATGTCTTGAAGAAACCTTTGATATTTCAGGAAAACTTCAGTGAGATCATCGTTCTGTTCAGAGATCAGAGTCTGATTCAGATACTTAGGTTGGTCCAGATAACAGATTACAGAGAATTATTTGGTCATTTTTATATCATGGTGTTATTTTATTAAAATGTGAGTGAATGAAACTTTTATTAATACAATACTTTACAACTCCTTCAGTGTACCAAAGGGCTTCTGAATAAAATAAAGACAAAATAAGTTACAATAGACACACCAGAGAAGGACAAAGTTATGTTTGTATTGATCGATTGTTATTTTTTAAGTAATTAAAAAAACAAAGAAGAAAAAGACAAAAATGCATAAAAAAATCTGATATTAAACAGCAGATCTTTGTCAAAGTTCTCTGGATTTCAAGTTATTTTTGTTTCTATCAATTTTACATTTCACTTCAAAAAAACATTTTTTTTGCTTGATTTTTGGAAAAGATTACATTTTGTATTTATATCAGAGAGCTATAAGAACACAAATGTTTTTTCTAGAGAGGACTGAGTGGAGTTCAGGCTTTCTGTGATTCTTCTCGGTGGATCTGAGTTTTGTTCGTCGTTCAGAAGCTTCTTGAAGACCAAACAGAGAGCAGCTGAACTTCATCTGAGGACGACGGGATTTGACTCCTGCAGAAATCTTCTGCTTTCAGCCGATGTTTCCTCCTTTTCATGTTTTCATCCTGGAAGTTTTAATCGAGCACTAACTGCGCGCGACAGGAAGGGAGGGGCACGAGTTACTGATGACATCAAACTTTTGAGGTATTTTATTTAAGTTTTTTAACTATCACTTTTTCATTTTTTACATGAAATCAGTGGTGAAACAGTGAAAAAAAATCTATATATAATCCTTGTGACTTGGCGCCCCCTCCAGCAGATGGAGCTCTAGGCGGCCGCCTAGGTCGTCTATGTCCAGGCCGGCCCATTCTCCCGCCTTCACCCAACTGTAACCAGAACAGTCTCTGGCACGAAGAAAATTGATACGAGTTTTTCAATCTGCTGATCGAGTCACTCGCTGAGTTTCCACTAACAATGAAATCGTGCAAATTGGATTAGTGAAAATAAAGCTGCTTAATGAAAACACCAACATAAAAAAAAAATCACATTCATCAAAAGAAGTTTTTGCTCTTGGAGGAGGTGGTTTTTGGGGCGTATTTCACAAAACTGCAATAAAAACACTTTTTTTTAAATTAAATGTGCTTCTTGGATGGAAGTTGGTGTCCTGAGCGCTGCACAGCGGGCGCCACGAGAGATCCTGCAGCGTCACAGCTCGTTATAAGTTAAAGGATTCATGCTGAATTATCTAAAGCTCCTCTGTAAAAATCACAAACCAAGATTTCCTGAAATCACTTTATCCATAAAATCACTTTATCTATAGACGCTCCGCTCGCCGCTCCATGGCTTGAACAGGACGCCGACGTCTCCTTTGATAGATGATGATGAGCGCTATAGTGCCGTGACAGAAACTTGAATGTCACGGCACATTTGTTGTATGAATGTAGATTAAGAAAGTGGGAAAACTGTCCAGTTTTTCACCTGATATTATTTCTCAACGCCACATAAGAAAACTGTGATGACCCAGCTTTCCATCAGCATCTAAACGCATCATTTACACACAAATCTTGGAGACGAGAAAAGAGTCTCACATCTGTAGTTGTTGTGTGATTGGTGTGTACTTCTCTAAGATGTGTGTGTAGTTCGTTTTAAGTTGCTGTAATTTTAAGTTCAGGATGTATTTATTGTATTTTGTGCTTAAAGTTGCAAGTACACAGAGTTACACACAAACTGCATTGTGTGAGTTACAGATCAAGAATGACGCACACACGGATCCTTTGAGTCTTTTCTCTCCATACTTCAACGTTTTCTGTTTCCTAACAGAACGTTTGACAGTGAACTGTGTTGTTTTACGTCTATTTGTCTGATTAAAACCTTAAAAAGAAAATATTACACTTCTTTCTCGTCTGACGTAATTATTTCCCATGATTCTTTGCAGTTTCAGTGGTCAAAATGATGAATTATCCGGTCTAATCAACAGGTTTTGGATTAATAAGAGAATGAGTGAAGAGCAGCTCAGACGTCCTTAATCACAGTAACATGTTCATGGATTCATAACGTCCTAAAACTGTCCACAGGTCCTCCGTTTGGGATGACCTTGTTTGACCTTGTATGAAAATACAGACTGATTTTACCAGATAGAAAGTCTTCTGATCACTGTTTCACAAACAGGAAACTTTATTTCATGAGGATAACATAAAAACACAATGGAACATGTCCAGTAAAGCCGTGTCGAGTAATCGGCTTTCACTGGTCGCCATCCGGCTGGCGTTCTTCACGCTCCGGCGGTTCTGCTCGTTCTCCAGGATCCTGCAAGAAAAGAGACAAAACTTCAGGTTATCCTAAAACTTACGAACACTTTCAGTGAGTTCTAAGAGTTGTTTTATTCAAAATGTGAGGAAAATGAACTTATAATGAATTAATTTCACCACAAAATGAACACATTAGCGTCCCCATTCTGTCTGTGAAGGAAGAAACGCCGTCTCCAGTCGACGGGCTGGCACATTTTTGGGATAAACGCTGGAGCTACTATTGGAAGATGTACAGCGATAGTAGATGGTTGAAAGATTACTGTCAACCGTTATTTTCTTTGATAAATTAAAAATAAAGCAGCTGCTGAATGTTCCCTCTTTCTCAAAATTTTAAGGCAAGGCTAATTCCGACTTTAGCTAACATTTAGCATTATGCTAGCTGGTTTTGGCTAATTTTTTTTGGTAGTCCTGTAAAAACACTGTTACAGTAATCAAGTCGACTAAAGATGAAAGCATGCACTAGTTTCTCCAGGTCCTGCTTAGACATCAGATCTTTAATCCTTGAGATATTTTTGAGATGATAATAGGCTGATTTAGTGACTGCCTTAATGTGTTTATCAAATGTAGGTCTGTGTCTATCACTACACCCAAGTTTCTGGCCTGGTTGGTAGTTTTTAGTTGAATAGATTGAAGCTCTGTAGTGACGTCCAACCTTTTTTCTTTAGCCCCAAAGACAATAACCTCAGTTTTGTTTTTGTTTAATTGAAGTAAGTTGTGACACATCCAGTCATTAATGTCCTCAATGCATTTACCAAGAGCCTGTACAGGGCCTCGGTCTCCTGGTGTCAGTCTAATATATATCTGTGTGTCATCTGCATAGCTATGGTAACTAATGTTGTTGTTCTTTATAACCTGGGCCAGTGGGAGCATGTAGATGTTAAATAGAAGTGGTCCCAGGATGGAGCCTTGGGGCACTGTTGGAGAACTAATGTTGTTCTTTATAACAGACTCAAAGTTAGGACGGATCAAACATTTCTGGCATGCCTGAGTTCAAACAAGTGATTTTATTGATGGATTCAGCAAGTCCAGCTGGGTATGTGATTATCGGATGAGACTCCCCGAGTCTTCAAGTGTCCGCTGCAGACGTTACAGATCCGTTTTTATGAAACTGCTCAATTTTAGAGCATAAAGACACATCGACACTTACAACTCACATCAAACCAGTTTAAAAGTTCTGTTTTATTTCCAGGACTTCCATCCCAGGTCGGTCCAGTTTCCAGCCATAATGACCCTCGTCTGCTGGACTTACCCCGAACGGCTCGCTGAGGGCGCTGGAGCCGCTGTACAGAGGGTTAGGGATGGACACCAGCGCGGGTTTGTTGGTAGCATCTTCATCCTCGTTCTGTCAGAGGAACCACAGCAGGAGGTTCACGTCAGGACGCAGCTCAGACGTGACTTTGGTTTGTAAACATGTAAAACTTGAAGGTTCCTTACTTTGAAGTAGTGGAATTGGAAGGCATCTGTTTTGTGCTTGAAGATATAGTGTCCAAGCGCAGCCAAAACGCACAGCAGCAACAGTGACAACAAGATGGCCGACACTTTGCTGGAGTGTCCTTTTCCTGGGGAAGAACCGTGGCTCCCCTTGAAGAGAGAAAAGAGACCTCAGCAGCTGTCACTGAAACACATCCGCTTCAGTCACCACCGTTTGTTCATTTACCCAAACAGAACTTCATCTGGGACCGTTTCTGATCAAACCTGCTCCATTTTTTTAACCGTTTGAGGAAATTCACTCACAAAAAGCTAAAAAATGTTCTCGTATGATGAATGATTCAATTATGATTCTTTATTTTCTTTGGTAAGTTTTTGCTCACAACAATATTTTTTAAGCTGTCAGAATTTTGGCTCAACTGTTCAGGAAAAAAGCTGATTTTTTACCCACTTTCTCAAATTTGATCCACACTGTGTAACCGTTTGATAAAAAAGATTTATGAACACATTTTGAATTCTTTTAATGCAGCAGGTTATAAAAAGTAACCACAGGTGAGTTATTCTCTCCATAAGGTTTGAAACTTAGTAAAACCAAAGTGTTTTGGAGATTTATTTTGAAAAACGTCTGGTGGTGCCTCTAGTGAGTTTCCTGTCACAGACGTTTCCCTCCTTCAGTCTGAAGGAAAGTGTTGGTTCTTTCGTAGGTTTGTCCTGGAGTTACACTGAAGATGACTCAAAGCTAAAGGCAGATCAAAGCATCCCATATGTAACACGGTATTTTAGTTGTTGAGTTCCTCAGAGATGTTTTTCTGAGCTTACATCCCTGTAATGTATTAATAGTTATAGAATTGTCTGCTAAGGAAAAGAACAAATCAAAAAGCTTTTGGAGGCTCTTTCAGGAGCAGATCTAGTATCTTCACTTCTTCTTTCAGTCTGTTGTTCCATTAAAGGAAAGTTCATCTGATTCACTTATAAAAACCTTCATGTTTTCTGGTTTCTTTGTAATCCCGGTACTATATCGTACTTTATACCAAACTGCTCTCACCGGTGCGGCGGGAGCGGTTAACGGCGCCTGGATGACGTGGATGATCCCGTTCACTGCAGGAACGTCCCACTGCAGCAGCAGACGCTGGTTCACCATCTTAGAGCTCTGGAAACACGGCGGCAGAAAACAAAGGAGAAGTGGAGGAAAACACACCTTTAATCAAAAAGGATTTTGTTTTACGACAAAGTTTTAGGGTCACCCAAAAATAAGTAAAAAAAAAGTCATATTACAAGTTTTTTTTCTTGCAAATTTTAACCTCATAAATTTACTAGAATAAAAGTTGTAAATGTACGACTTTTATTCTCGGCTTTTTTCTCGTAAATTTACAAGATTTAAAGTTGTTTTTTATCTTTTGTTTATAAACTGGCCTTAATATACGACGAGTATTAGGAATTTTTTTTAAATAGAACTTTAAATCTTGTAAATTTACAAAAACAAAGTAGAATATTTATTACTTAAAAAGTCAAAGGCTAAATGAATGACTTTTTCCTCTTAAATTTACAAATTTAGATCTTGTAAATATACAAGAAAAACTTGTAAATTTTCAAGATAAAAAGTTGTACATTTATTAGAAAAAAACATGTAAATTTATGAGATTAAAAGTCGTAAATTTATTAGAAAAAAACTAGTACATTTAGGTGAAAATAAATGCAAATTTAAAAAATAAAAAGGTCAGAAATTTAGGGTAAAAAACTAGTAAATTTATGAGATTAAAATTTATAAATTTTGGTGATAAAAACTCGTAAATTTACAAAATTAAAAGTCGTAAATTTAGGCAAAAAAATGTTTACATTTACGAGATGAAAATTCTTACATTTATTAGAAAAAAACTTGTACGTTTAAAAGAAAAAACTTATAATATTCCTTTTTTTGGTGTCATTCCTACAGCTCAACCATTCTCTCTTTTGCCTCAAACCAACGATTTCTTCACGCTCCGGTCCGGGTTCATTCCCTCCCCAGGACAGAACATTCACGGGGAAAGAGCAGAACCAGCTCCTGATGGGAGCTGATCCTGGACCGCTCATCCTCATTCTCCTTGACCTCCGTCTGACTGTGACACTCCCCCCCCCCCTACAGTGGAGTAACCCAAACTCCATTCGACCCGTTCATCTTCTGGAACTCAGCATCACGTCTAGCAGAAACATGAGCTCCAGCACCGACAGAACGGACTGCTGACCTCATTTTTGCCCTGAGTGACGACCAGGTTGGACCCCAGCCTCGATTTAATGACGTCTTGGTGCATCAGATCCTTGAAGAGTCGCCTGCTGTGGTCAGTCGAGATGTGATATTCCAGATCACTTCCAGACAGGATCTAAAGAGACCAACAGATCAGAACCGGTTGGATCCCAGCGTACTGGTGCCGTTTATCCAGTTATCACCTTGATATTCACCTTCAAAGCTCACCTGTGATCATCTATTAAACACAAACGGTAACGTTACACTATTACACAAATAGAAACATTTACAAACGGTTTGATCCTGCTGCACTCCAGTGAACACACGCAGACATCCAACTGTCCGTCTGCCGTAAGGTAAGAGACCGCGGAACGGGATAGTTCCCGCCACGCCAGGGGGCCCAGCACGGGACCCCGCCCTCGACCTGAACATGTTGACGTTGAACTTTTTGGCCACGTTGTTGCACATCACCTGGTTGTCTGCGAAGCCGGCATCATGAGGGACAAACAGCGTGACCTCCGACGTCCTGCGAGCTAAAACCTCGAAGAGTTCTCTGCCTCTTGACGCCGAGTTACTGTAGTCCAACAAAAACTACAAACACAAAGAGGCGGTCTCTTTAGACTCAAAGACATTCACTAGTTTTTAATAATCCTCCTAAAACGCACATTAAACATGAATTTGAGGATACAGGAATTCTCTGTGTCTAATATGAAGTCGGTACATCTGATTGACCTGCTGAAAGCTTCAATCTGGTAAAGACAAACGTGTCCATGTTTGCAAACAGGATTCACACATTTACTCATTACAGTAACACAACTTCAGATTAAAAGGCACAACACAAATGCAACATCACAAAAGCCAGACACCAGGTCAGAGGTGGTTGTATGACACGGCCAACAGAGACTGGAACACAACCTCCATACCTACCATCACACTGTGAGGAAAGATGACGTCATGGTTACAGTTAACAGCAATGGGGAGCACAAGTGTAAACTAAATTAACAAAAAACATTAGCATGTTGCTAAAATAGGAGCTAAACTCCAAAGTGGAACAAAAACCTCGATAGAAAACAAATTAGAAAAAGACGCTAGTATAAATAGGTATAAAATATTAATTAAAATCCTTATTTTTAATGACTCTAAAAGATGGAAACATATCCATGAACATACTTAAAGTTTGGAAGAACTAGTAGTTCAGAACTCCTTAATGATCACAGAGTTAAGTCCAGATAACAGGAGTGGGATTATATAAGTTGGCTTCCTCACAATCCTTTTAGAGCAATTCATAATATTCCCTTTAAAACTTTATATTTAAAGGTTTCATTATGTAACGTACTCTATTTATAGGAGCTAATGTGTCTATTTATACAGTAAATATAATTGAATGATTTATATAATTATGTGAATGTATTTATATTTTCCATGTAGATATATATCTGCATAGAGATGTTATTCTGTTATTTGTCTTCTTTTGTTTTGTTTTTGGTTTGATTACTTAAACAAACTATTTCCAAATCCAAAGAGAGAATTTGTTTTAACACCTGAAACCGAAGGACTGTCAAGTAGAAATCCTGCTTTCTACGAGACACTCAAGCTCATTTTTTTAAAATTATTTTTAAATTTTAGTTTAAGTACAGAGAGACAGAAAAACATCAGCTAAGATCAGAAGTTGAAGTTGGTTATAAAAAACAAGTGATTTTATTTTTGGCCCACATCACCCTACAGACATATATGTATATATATATATATATATACATAAATTATAACCTATTAAACCTATTAAACTGTAATTAGCTGTGCGCTGTTACCAAAGCATCACAGACCTTTGAATTAAACAAATAAAAATGTAAACAGCTTTAAACAGTCATGCTCACAAACAAAGAAAGTTCATTTAAATCAGAATCATTTTACTGTCCTTCTTACTAAAGGAGCTTATGTGACAAAATAGAAAATCTTGGTGCTCTCTGGACAATAAAATAAACAAATATATATATATGTGTAAAATAAAGAGGAAGATTTAAGAGACAACCATAAAATATATACACGTATTGCACATAGGAAGAAGTAAATCATAATAACATTACTGCACTTCCATCCCTCTGAGATGCTGAATGTTGCAGGTAAACTGATTGTAAGAATGACAGAATCTTAAGAAAAGAGGGTTACCTCAGCAGTCCTCACTCACCTTGTAGAATAAAGAGAAGTTGCTGTATGTTGACAGAACACTGGTCAGGACGCCGTGACAGAAGAATCCATTTCCAGTGTAACCGTCTGGACACGAACACGACACGTCTGCATGCAGACAGACCGTGTCACTTAAAAGATTTGTACTAACACAGTTTTTACAGCCTAGTAAAAACCTTTTATATTAACCTAAGAGAACAAGTATTTACATGATTTTCAATAAGTTACATTTTTCTGAGAGTCCCTGGTAAATTCTCACGTATCCCAGGAATGGGCGGACCAAAGGCCAAGTCTCCAGTATCATTATTATTATTTTCTTGGAATTTTTTGTTCTCAAATTCCTTATTTTTCAGTAATTTTCAAATATATTTTTATGATCTTCTCATGTTTTTATTTTCAGTTTTGTTACATAAACCACAGTTGAAAACAAAAGAAAACTTTCATTCATCATGTGTTGTCATATTTTGATCTAGTTTTTATGGGAAATACTTTATATTGAGTTTATTATATTGGGTAAAAACTAACCTGCAAAAGTGATGGTGTAACTTTTTATAGCAAAAGTGTTGTATAGTTTACATAGGCTTCAACACAGAGTATTTGTTTTTTCCCCCAAACTCTAAAGCTGCAAATCCATATGAACATAGTAACAAAGAAACTCGTTTTAGGACTACAGTAAAGGTGTAAAGTCTGTGAAGAGGCGGCCTGAGCGGTCCTACCTTGGACCCGGTAGCAGTATGCGTCGTACTTGCTGCTCACATCCACTGGGTCTTTGTACAGGACCACGCCCACATGGTTGTCTCCACATTTGGGCGAGGGGAACTGGGTTACATATCCCACCTTCTGGTCTTTGAGCCATCCCGCAACACACAGATGCATCCCCAGCTGGAAGCAGAGCAGAAGTGGAACCTAAAATCCTCTCATGTACTGTGGCAGTACCCAGACCTGACTCCAGAGGGCGGATGCTTGTTTTTTTGGGGGGGGGGCACAGATGTTTATCAGTGGGGGCACACCTTTCTTTTCATGTTTTTAAACTCTCACATTACAAACTCAAACGTTGTTCAAATCCTAACAGTAAATTAAATCATAAATGAGAATTCACAAAGTCAGGTGGAACCAAACTGGATGACCTTGGAGGGTTGGGTTTGTCAATTCAAGCGTGAAGTTCTTCTGGACCCAACAAGTGAATCTGAGTGCTGCTGTGGTGCAGCGGTGGATACTGAAACTGCATAGTGGAGAGGAGGAGTTAATATGCTCATCGCCATGGTGTAACACCTAAGAAGCCTCAATAGTTTAATCACTGCTTTTGGATTCAGAACAAGTTCTAATGCACATTTTTAGCATTTTAGGTTACATCAAAGAGCTGCTATTCTTTATTTTATGTAGTTCTCTGTGCTTCTGTTTGGTGCAGCTCAATGTTGTTCCTCTTTCCCGCCCCCTCTGAGGAAGAGGGAGAGAGTTCAGATTCCAAGTGGATCGTCTGTGCTCCTGTTTGGGTGTGGACCTCGCCTCCGGCTCATCTTGACTGTGAACCTCGCCTCCGGCTCATCTTGGCTGTGGACCTCGCCTCTGGTTTGTCTTGACTGTGAACCTCGCCTCCGGCTCATCTTGGCTGTGGACCTCGCCTCCGGCTCATCTTGACTGTGGACCTCGCCTCCGGCTAATCTTGGTTGTGGACCTCGCCTCTGGTTTGTCTTGGTTGTGGACCTCGCCTCCGGCTCATCTTGACTGTGGACCTCGCCTCTGGCTCATCTTGGCTGTGGACCTCGCCTCTGGCTCATCTTGGCTGTGGACCACGCCTCCGGTTCGTCTTGGCTTTGGACCTCCCCCCCACCCATCCCCCAGTCCTATCTGGCTGAACTCTATTCAGGAAGAAGATTTTTTCTTCATGTTGACGGTTAAAAAGTTACAGCATGTCATTAGAGGTTAAAGAGCTGTGGCTATAGCTGCATCCTCCGTTCAGTATGTTTCCTTCATCCTAAAAAGTAGAGTATCTAAGTATACTGGAAAACCCAAGTGGGCGTGTCATTTACCTGTTGTGCATCTGCCAGCTGCTTATAGGTGGCTAAAATGGCGCCCTCAGCCTGGCAAGCGGCGTCGGCCTGACTGAAGTTCATCTTGTACTTCCCCTCAGGAGACTGCAGGTGGAACACGCCGGCTGTGTTGGCTGAGGGACAACATTCATTTGACCTTTTAAACTTGCTGTGTGCTGCACAGTGGACATAACTTCACCTGCTCTCCTCACGGACGCCAAGACGACCTCCGTAATTAACCTCTGAAGAATGAGCAGCAGGTGAAACTGGTCTGGGGCTAAAGCGCTCTGAGCCTTGGAGGCTTGGCTAACATCTTTGACGGAAAGCTCCAAACTCCCAGAAGACATTACCACAGAAACAAGCAACACCAGCTGTTACCATAGAAACGTAATGAAGCAGCTGAGTCGTGTCAGTATGGTCCCCGCTCCAATGGCGCCACTGCTTCATGTGTCAGGTTATGGTAACGTGGTGTAACTCGTGTTACGAGGACATGTTTCCATGGTGATGTCATTTTTTATTCATAGGAACATGAGGTGCGTAGCTTTGTAGACATTTCCAAGTGTTACCTTGGTAACAGACACCGTCTCGACCAGCAGCTAGAGGCAAATCTGTTGCCATGGTAACACAGTCTGGAACTCGTTCTTGGATAGTGATTACATGTTACCGTGGTTACAGAAGCTGTCACGTGTCATTGCAGACAGAGGCGTTACCGTGGTAATGCAGGTCCTTGCAGGACGCCACGGCGGCACAGCCTCCGTTATCGTCCTGGCAGCGGTCCACAGGGGGAACCACTTTTTCCAAACACTGGACTCCATTTCCCACGTACCCTTGCAGGCACTCGCACTCACGCTGGTTCTGAATGATGAAAAAAAAAATCAGTTTTCAGAATTTTCCTTTTCGTGTAGAAAGTTAATGTGTAAATTCAAGCATCGGCTTTGAAATATATCGTTTCTATTCGACTAGAACAGCTTCTGCAGCTAAATCCCCTCAATAAAGCATGAAATAGTCGAGGATTTCAACTTACTGGACCAGTAAATCTGCAGGTGGCAAATTCACTGCAGCCCCCGTTCTGCTCCTCAACACACCTGAGCAGAACTGAGGGTTAAACCAAGTCGAAAAAGGCCGAAGACTCGAGCCGTCACGAACGGAGAGAGAGCACCTGTTGATGGGCTGACAGGAGAAGCCGTCTCCTTGGTAACCGCCGCGGCAGGTGCAGTTGACCACCAGGCCTGTCTGGTTACAGTCCGCGTCCTGGTGGCAGCCGCCGTTGTACTCGGAGCAAAGGTCAGGAGCTACGAAGATTCACAAAGACAGTCCTCATAACGAGTTACAGCAGGAAGTGGTTAGAAGTATTCACACATGGATTCACTTTCAGAAGGATGATGAATGTTTTCATGTCAACCTGAGACACAACACTAAAAAAGTGTTTTAATCAGAATGAGAAGCAGAGTTTCAAAAATATTCAAAAACTCAGTTATTCTTTAGGGAATCATTGTTTACGACTAGAAATCTACTTTAGTGCTCATGCACGTCTTTGACAGAAGACATGTTTGTGTTTCGCTTAAAAAAAAGAAACTGTAAATACTTTTGAAATGTGAGAAGTTGTTCATTACTGTACTCCAATCAGATCACCTCAAAGCGTTGACCGAGCCAAACCACACCCACACTGGTTCAGTGGTCTGTAGCAGGGCCGGCCCTGGGCATGGGCGACCAAGGCGGCCGCCTAGGGCGCCAAATCAATTATTACATTTTTTTTTCTTTACAGTTTGACACACCATTCATGAATCTTCTTTAAAACTTTAAGAATAGAAAAATGCGCCCTCAGGGACAGCATTTTACTCAAATAAAAGTGTTTGGAAATAGCATTTTGGTCGAAAAAGACAAACTCAGTTGAAATACCCGTACTTTGTCTATACCCCAAACAGTGGCGCAGGTGGTTAGCTCAAAAGTTCCCGGGAATCCCAGACATCCTGATAAAGCTTGTTTAGGGTTGTGTGAACTCTTACAAAACATTCACACAACCCTATTAACTCGTTAACACCAGAGCTCGAGTGTTTCTGTTCTTTGATTTACTGTAACTTTTTAACTGTTAAAACAATAATTCCAGTAGATCTACTGGAATTATTGTTTTAACAGTTAAATTGTTACAGTATGTTCAAATTTTGTATTTAAGCGTCACTGGCGACACCTCAGGTGTTAAAGGGTTAAAGTTGTATACTAATATTGTCAAAAAGTTACCTTTTGAATTCCTTTAAAACTATATATGTAAAGGTTGTCAATATGTTTACAATGCTTGAAAGAAATGTTTATTTCTTTATTATTAGACAAATAGGATAAGCTCTTATTTTGACATTACCAAAAGACCAGATGTATTTTATTTTGAAGGCGGGTTATATCCTTGTGAGAAGCAGAAGCTTGACTGTAATACAAAGTGCATAAAGCTAACGATCAAAGGACAATTATGAACTCTAGAGCCCAGTCAGAAGTTTTAACGAGGTAAACAAAAGGTTGATTTTACTTGAAGTATATTTACTGTAAATTTGAGTGAATTGTCATTTTGTTCTCTTCTGTTTCCTCTGTAAAGCTCTTGCGTTGGTTTATCGTTGTGTCAAAGATCAATCCACTTCAGACCAGCAGGACAGACTCATCTTCATTCGACTGACTGCTACAATTTCATGTTACCATTCCCAAAAACTAGACAAAAACAAGCATAAATCTTCATTTCTATTGCGTTTTGAAGGGGAGCTGGAACCTGGTGAACCAAAAATAAGTGAAGAACATGAAGGATTAGCTCCTGTGCAGCACAATGAGAGTCAAGAGTGTGAGACCTAAAGTCTCGGCGTTCGTTACAGGTTGTGTCTCTGTGTCGGTCGATCGTTCCTCAGAATGTTGCAGTGACAAGAGAGTTTCTACCTCTACAGAACTCACATGGTTCTGGGATGCAGAAGGTTCCGTTCCCCTGAAAGCCGGGCTTACACTGACAGCCGGTGCCGGGCACGCAGTCGGCCTGAGCGTGGCACTGTCGGCACTCCTTTGGGATTGACCCTGAAGAACGGAGAAGACAATTTAGGGATTAAAAACACCAATCAAAATGACTAAATAAAGTTAAATGTCACAAAGAGAATAACATCTACAGCTATTTGGAACAACAAATGTATTTCTGACTCTTTTCACTTTACTCTCCCCTCATAAAACCACTGAGATGTAGTTCCACAAAATACAGGATAATCTAGATCAGGAGTCTTCAACCTGCAGATCCACGTGTGGATCTTTGATCAAACATAAATCAGTCATGGAGACTGCTGACCAGCATGTCGACCTTCACTCAGCAGCTCCCTGTAAACAAAACTACCTAAAGAAACAAATAAACAAAGCCTGTAAACTAAGACTACCAACCCCAAACTAAAATAACTAAACCCAGCAGTGGAAGACTGCTGAGGACAAAGAGGAGAAGAAGAACAAAATAAATAAATTGAAAAAAAATAAAATAGATTTTTTTTTAAGTAAGGATTATTTAATTAGCATTTATTACATTTAGATTAGTTACATTTATAAATTGATCGCTGAGGTTCACATAGATGATAAACTATGTACATTTTTACATCCCTACGTCCAGAATAAATAGATTTTAGTAAAAAGATTTTGGTAAAAAGTTTGATCTTTTATGAGTTAAAAGCACATATGATCTTGTTCTAGCTGCTCTGAGATGGTTCTGTTTGGCAAAGAACAGCTTTTATTTGGAAAAGAAATTAAAAAAAAAAATCACATTTTTAAAGATGCTCGGTTCTTTTTATGTTTTTGCTTTTGTTTGTGCCAAAAATAGATATAATTCATATTTATTATTAAACAAAAGAAGGTCATGAATGCAAATCCAAATTTCTTAAAGGCCAAAGTAAGACTCCTCCTAGATTATGATCAGTAGAAACGGTTCTTTAACTGTTAAAGATGGCTGACTCCTCCTCCAGCCCATCAGTGTCTGGATTATTAAGATGACACGAACATCACATCACCGTCCACCTTCATCTTGGCTCTTCTAGCAGCATGTTAGGCCTCACCTGTCCCAGAGAAAACTCACCTAACTTATTCTGGCAGCGCTCGCCCTCCCAGCCTGCAGAGCAGACGCATGTCCCGGTTCCCTCCACGCCGTCGTCACACCTCCCCTGCTTCTCACAGCTGCAGGCTGAGGGACAGAATCCCATCAGTCAGTAAAGCTCCAGCCGCTGCTACAAACCTGGACTGAGTGAGTTCTTAGAGAGCATGCTGTGTTAAGTGAAGTCAGAGTCAAACTACTCTGATGATTGACTTTCTAACAGTCAGGCTGCACTCATCATGTGAACAGAACTCCGTCTGCAGGATCTTAGGGGGGGTGTCAAAAAAACAAATCTGGATGACATCAACATCATACTTTATCCTTACGTGCTGCTTATAGCAGCCCCAGTAAAGAAAACACACAAACATTTTTACATCAGGGCTGTGGATCGTGGCTCAGACGGCGATCTGATCAGATTCATGAATCGAACCGCGATTCTTACTTTTTAATATGATGTTTGTTGCTGTGTGTGTCTGTTAACTTTAAAGTACATTTTATCTTATGCTGCATAACAATGGTTAGTAGCTATTCAGAGGGGAGTGGCTAAAATATCTAGATTTGTGTATTCTACTGGATCGTTAACCAATCGTGTTTATACTCCACTTGACAGTATTAGTAAGTGGTAAAAAGAACGACGTATCACCAAAGTAAACCTAAAGTAAAACAAGAGAAAACCGGATTTTCTGTCAGTTCTTTAAAGCAGAGGCTTCACAGGTGTTCGACCCGACCCTCAGACGTACCTGTACAGTTGGCGCCGTAGTAACCAGCCATGCACGACTCGCAGGCCTTTCCCTTGAATCCTCCGTCACACTTACAGGTCCCAGAGCCCGTATGACCGTCTCTGCATGAGCCGTGGTTGCTGCACGGAGCTTCCAGACCGCCTGGACAGACTGAACACGGAGACATGCTGGAATCACGTCACACTACAACCTTGACATTTACAACCAAACACGCCTTCCTGTCATACCCTGACAGTCTCTGCCGTAGTGGTTTTTGCAGCACTTTGGTACCCAGGGACTATACTGACAAACCCTCCTGCAGCCAGACTGTCCAAGACGACCGTCCAGGTCTCCGTACCAGCCAGAGTAGGACTTCCTGAACGGGGACTTGTACCTTCGACAGCGCTCGTTAACACCCTGCATGAATGCAGAAGCCTCGATTACTTCTGCAGAGCTCGTGCACGAGCCCCTAACGTGCATTAGGTCAAAAAAAGAAGCAGGATTACCGTGTAAAGGTGTGTGAGGGGACAGGACGGAGGATAAAGACAGTTTCCACATCTCCCCTGAAACATCCAAAGAAGAACTTTCTTACACCGTCTTTCATTTAGCGTCCAAACATACAGACAGACATGTTTCAGTACATAAATCAGGGCGGAGAAAACCTCTGGTCTGGTACTCTGCTATGACAGTCTGACAAAGTCCTCTTGAGTTTGTTAAACTATTGCCTGAGATTGAGCAGCTGACATTTACCAACACTTCCATACTCAACTGGAGTTACAGCAGGACGGTCAAACTCAATCAGAGGGGCATAGATCCAAAACACACCTGAGGTCGCGGGACGAACACGATAAACATTTATTGAACACTCTAGACTCTACACTTTTTACAATCGTAACTTTTTAATATAATTATGAACTAAATATACAGCATTTCCTGTGATAATGCTAGTGTGAATGCAGTAAGCTGAATTTGGCCGCTTAAGATGCTAAAATTGATAACTGAAAACACTGAAGCTGATAGCCAGCTAAAATATTAGCTAAATTCCAAATTAGCCTAAAAAACTAAAAAAAAAAAACTTAAGTTGGCCAAAACAGCTAGCACGTAGCTGAAATATTAGCTAAACTTCAAAATAGCCTAAAAAATATTAATAAATGCCAAAATAGTCCATAAAGCTAACATAATGTTAATTTTTAAAACTCTGAAACCAAAATTTTTAACATAATTAGGAATAATAAAAAGACATGAATATTATTCCAGATGTTCTTTGCATTTGACCCCTCCCCTGGGGGAGTGGTGAGCTGCAGACGCAGCAGCACTCGGGAAACATTTAGTGGTTTAACCTCCAATCCAACCCCTTAGTGCTGAGTGTCAAGCAGGGAGACACCCATTGTCAGAGTCTTTTGTCTGACTCGGCCGGATCTGAACTCACAACCTTCCAGTCTCGGGACGGACGCTCTACCACGAGGCCACTGAGCTGGTTCTAACAAATGATGCACTTGAGGCTACTTTTGTCAGGATGCAGAACCGAACCAATCCCTGAAGCTAGGACTTTGTCCGCCCATCTATACTCTCCGGCTACTTTATTAGCACACCTGTCCAACTGCTCGTTACTAATCAGCCAATCACATGGCAGCAACTCACTGCATGTAGACATGGTCAAACCGATCAACAGAATGAGGAAGAAAGGAGGTGAAGTGACTGAATGTGGCATGGTTGTTGGCATGTTTCAGAAACTGCTGATCTACTAGGATTTTCACCCACAACCATCTCTAAGGTTTACAGAGAATGGTCAGAAAAAGAGAAAATATCCAGAGAGCTGCAGTTCTTGTTGAGGTCAGAGGAGAATGTCACGACTGGTTCCAGCCGATAGAAGGACAACAGGAACTCAGATAACTACTGGTTACAACCGAGGTCTGCAGAAGAACATCTCTGAACACAACAACGTTGATGCAGATGAACTACAGCAGCAGAAGAACACACCGGGGATCACTGCTGTCAGCTAACAACAGGAAACTGAGGCAACAATTCACACAGACTCACAACACGGGACAATAGAAGATGGAAAGATGTGATGACTCTGGATTTCTGCTGCAGCATTCACATGGAAGGGTCAGAATTTGGTGTCAACAACATGAAAGCGGATCCATCCTGAATGGATCAACAGTTCAGGCTGGTGGAGGTGGTGTCATGGTGTGGGGAGTATTCCTTTGTCACACTTTGGACCCCTTAGTACCAATTGATCACAGTACCAACCCTACAGTATTGTTGCTGACCATGTCCATCCCTTAATGACCACAGAGAACCATCTTCTGATGCTACTTCCACCATGTCCTACAGCTGGAATCATTTCAGAACAATCAGTTCTCTGGACTCTAATGACCTCCAGAGTCACCAGAACCCAATAGAACCTTTGGGATGTGCTGGAACGGGAGATCGGCATCATGGATGTTCAACTGTGATGCTGTCATGTCAGAATGGATCAAACTCTCAGAGGAATGATTCCTTGTTGATTAACCCTTTAACTGTCTGATCCACCAAATAGGTTTTAAAAAATATCAATTGTGTGTTTTACCCTCAAGGTACGGAGGCCCTAAAGGGACATTGAAGAAAAAAATTAAAGTAAAAAAACAATTTTTTCCCAAAAATTGAAATAAATAACTTTAGAAAAAACATTTTTTTTCAGTTACTATCTGGGGCGCACCAGTTACTAAACAAAAAAAAAAGGTCTGGATAGTAACTGGTGTGCACCAGATAGTAACTTTTACAGAACGCCTATGTATTTTTAGAAAAAAAAATGTACTTTGGGTGGAATAGGCAGCAGGAAATTTAACATTTTTTGATGATTTTTGTCTTTTTTGGGTAGTTAAAGGATTAAAGCAGTTCTGAAGGTGAAAGGGTCCAACCCCGTACTAGGAAGGTGGACCTAATAAAGTGGTCGTGACCAAATATATACAGCATACTCTTCCTTCTATTTGAAATCTGTCGGATCTTCTCGGATTTTCTCTCTCCTCAAACACGCCATCATCAGGCTTCTGCAGAGACTGATAATGAGCCAATCGGGTCTATTTACGCAGGAGCTTTCCAGGAACCAGAGTTTGGAAGCCCTGATTTAACATCTTCAAAAGGACCAAAGATTAACTTGATCGTTAGTATTCATGTCATTTTCAAAGACTGATTCAAATCTCCTGAAGTTCCTCCAATGATGTCAGATCTGTGAACAACAGCACATGGATTTTGGAGGGTGAGGATAACGGGACAATCTGCAGCTGGACTGACGTAGGTGGTTTTGTTCATCGCCATGTCGCAGAACGCTCCCAGTCCAGGCGGCTCCAGCAGCTGGTCGATGCCGTAGGCCACGCCCTCTTTGAAGGTCAGATGGCGCTCCACTAGCTTGGCGGAGTTTTCATTGATCATCACCGAGCCCTGACGATGAAGACAACAAGGGGACAGATCAACAAAGCTGTGAGAACCAGAGATAATCATGGTGATTGGAGTTCAGGGTTTTCATCCAGTTTGACAACATTTGGTCCAGAGCTGCAATGATTAGTCGACTGATCGACTATTAAAAGAGTCAACGACTAATCTAATAGTCGATTAGCCGTTACTTTATATTACATGGAGTCAGAGTGTTGTAAAGTTGAACGTTATAATGGTATTCTGCTAGATTTATGGACTATTTTGGCATTTATTAAGGTTTTTTAGGCTACTCTCGAGTTTAGCTAATATTTCAGCTACAACAATTTGTTTTGGCTAATTTAGACTTCTTTTCTGTTTTTTAGGCTATTTTTGAGTTTAGCGAATATTTCGGCTACAAACAAGTCATTTTGGCTAATTTAGGCTTTTTTCATTTTTTTGGCTATTTTGGAGTTTAGCTGATATTTTAGCTGCATGATAGCTAGAGTGGATAGCTTTTAAAAAAAATTTAGGCTAATTTGGCATTTAAGTAATATTTTAGCTAGCTTTCAGTTTCAGCATCTTCAGCAGCCAAATTCAGCTTACAGCATTCACACTAACATTATCACAGGTAATGCTGTATATCTAGTTTTTAGTAAAGCTAATGATGGTTAAGGTTTGTTTTACATCCATTTTGTGAATGACCCGATTAGTCGACTAATTGGAAAAAATAATCAGTGATTAGTCGACTATTAAAATAGTCGTTTGTGGAGCACTAATTTGGTCACGAGAAAACATTTCTACAAGCGTGCGGCGCATGTTTTCACAAAGACTCGTTCTGCATCCTCTCTCCTTTAGGTTTACTGAGTCTCTCCCAGTCCGGCCATCGATTGTATTGTTGTATTCTAGCATATTTGTGATAGAAAATTCCTCCAGTTATTCCCATTCGAACTATTGCTGTCGATTGATTAAAATAATTAATCAGATTATTCACACTTTTGGATTGTGATTAATCACAATGGTACATTTTACACAACAATATGAGGCTTTTGAACAAGAAAAGAAAAGGCCAGAGAGAACATTTATTTCTTTATTTTTACTGTCTAATTTTATTCATTTGTACAGTGTTAACTCAGATATCAGAAGTGTCATTTGTGAGCACAAAACATATGGATGAACAGAACTCTAGACTTCTATCTATCAGGATTTGTGTCTCTGACCTAGTCTCTGTAGTCCAGGTCTGTCGGCCCAGCGACCTGATCTCATGTTACCGTGACAACGGGACACATCACCAATCAAATAGTTCGCTTTTTGTGAAAAATGATCAAAACCGAAAAAATAACAAGAATAAAGTACCAACAATCTATTGAATATTTATTTCTTTTATAATTGACCGAGTTAGAGGCCCTGCGACAGACTGGCGACCTGTCCAGGTGAACCCCGCCTTCGCCCCTCAGTAGCCGGGATAGGCTCCGGCACCCCGTGACCCCGACAGGGAAGAAGCGGTCTGGAAGATGGATGAATTGACCGAGTTAGAGCGCGTTAATGTTTGAGGAAGTCTTTCTTAAACTAATGCACATCGTGGAAGTCTGAACCGTCCGACACAAAACGGAAGACGTCACTTGTAATGTAATTAATCTGGGTTAATAAATATTAACGGTCATTTTATTTTTATTAAAGTCTCCCTCCGATAAAAGTCCTGTTTATAGAGTTTTTATCATGTCTGTGTGACATTTTTCTTACAAAGAGAACAAATGTAACAAGAAATCATTTTGTTTTTTCATTTCCGAGTATTTCTCCTTTAAATCAATCAAACTGTCTTGGACAGACTCTGTTTGAACGAATGATCTTCTCTCATCTCAACAGCTCTGCTGCACATGCACTTCAGATCAACATGATCTTTAACTTTTGAAAACATTTAGGCTGAGGAATTTTGGTTAAAAACGTTTTGATCATAATTAAAACACTACTGAGAACGTTTTTTTAATAAAGAAAATTGTCATGGTGACTTTAATGTGTTAATGTTGACAGCTCTAGTTCTAACGTAATTATTCACAAATTATTAAATGTGGCCAAAAGTGAAGAAATGTTTGTCTGTGATTGTACAGTAATTCTGCTCTAGAAAATGTGGCCGTAATGTAGAAAAAGTTCAAGTCCCATTATTTGTCACATGACCAGGTCTGTGACATTTGTTCTCCACATTTGACCCCTCCCCTGGGGGCGGGGTGAGCTGCAGACACAGCCGCCCGCGCTCTGGAACCATTTGGTGGTTTACCCTCCAATCCAACCCCTTAATGCTGAGTGTCAAACAGGGGCCACTGGGTCCATTTGGGGGTCTTTAGACTCGACGGTCCCCAAACCTGCAGGTTTCCTCTGGTGAATACTCGTGCGCGTGTTCTACACGTGCACGTTTCCATCTGCTTTTTGAGCAGAGAATCTTTGAAAATGAAGAATTGTGACATTTCTGGGCGGGGTCCGTTTGTTTTCTCACCACCAGCTTCTTGTCGCAGCTGAACTTGATGGTGGATCCGTGCATGGTCCTGAAGGAGGAGGACTTCGTCGGCTGGCTGATGCCGGTCAACTGGACACAAACAGAAGATTCTCATGTATGGAGGGAGACGTTTCATCTCAGCCCTAATCCATGATCAATCTACTGATCAGATCAGTGTCGGATTAAAGATCTGACTCCAAAGTGAGTTCTGTGTTTTCCTCTGACATGGAACCCTTAAAGTTTGAGGCTTTTATTGAATTTGGTCATTAACAACACAAGAAGGTAAACTTTTACATGAATCTCATGAACACAAAACACTCAAACTAACAGAGAAGTTCCTGATCTTTTGAGAATATCCTGATAGTGAGGAGCTGTCATCTATAACCTTCATCTATGACATGTTCAGATCATTCTTGTATTTATATTTACCGTCATCTTTGGCTTTTGTTCTGTTTTAGTGCATTAAATATAATTTTAGGGGCTAAATTATCTTTATTCATGGTAGAAGTAGTCCTGGGAATCAGTTAAAAAATGTAATAATTCATCACAAACCTGGGAAATAATTAAACTCAATTTATCGTGAATATTTTTTTCTGATTACAGTATTTGCTGGTCACTTATCTGAAAAAAATCAGAGTATGAAATCACACGTAAAATTGTACATTTAGAATATTTATTTTTAACCTTTTAAGAGCCTAAACTCCATCTTTGTCTACTTTTTAATTTTCTGTATTTTAAATTTAAAAGATTATTTCTGCTTATTTGGTATCACTTCAATCAGCACCACCTCTCCTATGGACACGACCTTATTTTGTATTTTTTTATATTCACACACTGGACATAAAATAATGATAAAATATTATGGAAAATTTGATTCATTTTGCTGTTTAAACCCCACAAACGTTTAAAAAACTGTTTTACAACATAGAATTAAAGTTTTAGGCGTGATATCATAAAAACATCAAGGATAAAATTTGTCAACAAACTAAAACGTGTTTTTGAATTAAAATACAAGAATAGAAATACGTGTCCAACAGCAGGTGTGTATGGTATTATTTATATAATTATGAACAGTTTGGGCTTCCATAGGTGTGATGCTCCGCATGACCTTCAGATCGACGTTCGTCTTCCGCCTCATTTATTAAAATAAACCCGTCTGGCTGCAGGAGCCCTAAGCCGTGTTCTCTTTTGGTTCTAATGCTCCATGTTCCTCCATCCTGTGTTTTGGGGCATCTGGGATCTGCCCGTCGGGGAGGGGTACTGTCAGGAACTTTGGTCTGAGATTCTGTTAGTTGTCAGGATTTTGGTGATTATCTGTCTGAAAGGTTCCTGATCCACAGATGTCTTCATTTCTGTTAACCCTTTAACTGTTGGTGACACTTAAACACAAAATCTTTAACATACTAGAACTTCACAACATGATTAACATAAATCCAGTAAATTCTGAAGAAGAAAAGCGGCTCACATCTTCTCTTCTTCAGAGTTTACTACGTTGATCGTGTTAAATGATGAAAAGTTCCAGTAAATCAAAGAACATAAAGACTGGAGTTCTGCTTCTAAAGGGTTAAACTTCAAAGATCCTGAGATGTCAGCTGACAGTAACTCTAGCTCCACCCGTGTGGACCTTCTAAGTTACCTTGGAGAGAACGATGTGGGCCTTCACCGTTGCTGCCAGCTGCTCCAGATGATCGTGGCTGGAGAGCCACTGCTGCCGCTCCGCTGGCAGGGCGGCCAGGGCCCGGTCGGTCGGCCAGAACACGGTGAAGGGTTGGTTGGTGGACATCTGGAGCACCGGGAGCAGATCTGCATCCTGCAGAAACCAGAGAAACATCATGATGTCCATGCGATCATCAGTTGATACATGAAAGTCCAGGTTTACTTTGAGAACTTTGACTCTGGACACCAGCAGACGCTGATGCACAGCAGAGGATCAGAAAATCCGCTTAAGATCATTTTAATAACAACAGATTCAAACTTTTACCATCATTTTCTTCAGTTTTATGACGAGATAAAAACCTAAACATAAATGTTGGATTGTTTTGATGAACGTTTCTGTGACCTTTAACCCCAGGAACATGTCAGTAGAAATATTTGATACTTCTCTGTGAACAAACTGCATGGTGGTGTAGACTATTTCCCGGTGGAGGAAGGGGGCAGACTATTTCCTAGTGGAAGAAGGGAGGAGAATATTTCCTGGTGGAGAAAGGGAGGGGACTATTTCCTGGTGGAGGACGGGAGGAGACTATTTCCTGGTGGAGGACGGGAGGAGACTATTTCCTGGTGGAGGACGGGAGGAGACTGTTTTCTGGTGGTGGTCAAGAAATGGGCGGCATCCTCAAGGAGCAAAAGGCGGAGCCTCAGAGATCAATTCGTTTTACTTCTGGGTAGGAAAATATTTCACAAAAATAACTAATATTTCATAAATAATTTGTTTGTCAGTGTTCCAAATGTGATATATGAACATATATATGTATACAGTTTACTCTGAAAGACTTGAAATCCTGCTATTGCCCTTTGATGTGTTTAGATTTTCCCCTTTGGACTGTCTGCAGATCACTTTGATGTTTGGTTGAACCTTTTCTTGTGAACACACCTCAGAATGCATGACTCAAATAAGTCTGAAGCTGGAAACTGAGTTCCAAATGGAGTTCCGGCGGTCCACCTTCTTACCTCGATGAGTTTGTAGAAACGAGTGTAACCATAAAACACTGCTGCAGTTGTGAAGTTCATCTAGAACAGAGGAGCAAAACCAGGTAAACAAACGAGAACAACACACAAACATTCCATGTCATAACTTCTACTTAGTAACTTTATCACTGCGGTGAACAAGAATAAATCCACTCAGTTACAGAGAAGAGCGTGCACATGAAAACTAATGATCACAACTTTACTAACTAGTCCATAAAAATCCCTCGCTGAGTCAATTAGGAGCAACAAATCAGTGTAAATTATATTATATGTTTATAATTTCTAGTTTACATGATAACACATGAATAAAAGAGACCAAGTTCAAGCAGATTACTTCTGCATACATACTGTATATTCTTTGGTCCGTTTGGGAACCCCCAGGTGAAATGACCCGGTTCTAGCTGCTTTATTGTCAGTCAAAATTCAATTATTTGCCTCTTAGGTTGATAATATTTAAAACTAATGTGTGACTCATAGAAGTGACATAAAAAGTGCCTTTCTGAAGTAGAGTACTGGCTTCATAAACAGTAAACGGATTCTTCTCTGATTTAAAAACAGAATCATAGGAGAGATCCCAAACCTCCTGATAGATTCATGAGCAAATGAAACAAAACAGAAACATTTGTGCAGCTGCACTTTCTCTGCACAGACGTCCTTCAGAAACGTTCTACTCTGTTCTGAAGCCTTTTCTGAGCACGGTTCTCTGCAGACCTCCGTGACCCGGTTCGGTGGTTTGTCCTCCAGGCTGTAGGGCGTCAGCAGGGTGTCGATGTGGTGAATAACTCCACTGGTTGTGGTGTAATCGCTCTTTACGATCCTGGACCGGTTATTGATCCAGACAGAACCCTGCAGCCGGAAACCACATTTGTTAAGAAAAAAAAGGAATAAACTGTAATTTTTGAGATGATTTTTAGCAGATCAAACTCCGCCCCTTCTCAGTGTCCAGTCATTGCTGCACCATTACTAATGAATGAAAACTGACAGATTACACTCTAAAGACTTTTATTCTCAGAGCTCTGAATGCACAAACTCAATTACAGATTATTTTACTAATAAAAAAAAACATTATTAGCACTCTTTCTATTTTAACAGATTTTTATACAAATAAAGTTAAAGGCATGTTTCTCCCTTCAACAGCGTAATTTCTGCCTGATTGTAGACGGTCTTTAAATTACTGCGACTCCTCAGCTGTTTATGCTAAAATCCTGAGAATTCTGACGCAGAGAAAAGCATCAAAACAATCTGTTGGAATGACATTAAATGCATAAACGGTCCAAGACTTCTGGAGTATTACTGTGTGATGCTGAGGACATTAAAGGGTTAAAGAGCAGTCTGTCTTCTTATTGAAGTATCTACGTTTAACAACCACTGAAGAAGAGAGAAAAAACAAAGAAACAAATGGAAGCAAATGTCAAAGCTATACTTGAGAATAATTATTTGATTTATTTATTGCTCTGGGAATGTGATGGTTTCATCTATACTTTATCATTTACTTTTGATGTTTATGAACAGTTTAAATTGATATTTAGGTTCTGCTGAATATTAGTCAGATCAATGACACTGAAATAAAATAAACTGCATCTTCTTCGATAACCTGGAAACCAGTGATCATTTCTGTAGACACTGGTAAACTAAGACAGCTCAGGCTGAGCCTTCGACTGTTTTCTGAGAGAAACGTATCATCAGCTTTGAGTCAAAGTCACCAAAACTCTCAAAACATCAGAGAGAAGTTGCTGGATTTGACATGAGAGTTGGTCAGCTTTTGATATCAGGCACGCATGCATTCATATGTGTGTGTGCACGTGTGCATGCGTGTGCATGTGTGTTCTGACCTCCTGCAGGCTGAACTGCAGCGTCTGTCCGGACACTGCGACAGCTCTCTCCGTGGTTTTCAGATCACTCAGAGACAGACTCTCACAGGAGATGATGTGATGGTAAACCAGATCTTGAATGCGTCCCAAATCTTTCCATTTATTAAGTTTTGCCTGCAGAGTTTAAGGAAAAGGAGCATCACTTTTGGAGAGTTGAATCCTTTGTTTCTGTTTATCTCCAGGCAGTTTTGTGTGGGACTCACAGTGATGTTTTTGTTGGTCTCCTCCAGAGGAACGAAGACGGTCTGAGGTCCTTTACTGAGAACGCTGTTGGAGTTGATCGTCTAGGATGAACCCAGAGAAGAAGAACCGTCATCTTTGTAATTATTCCCTCAGACTAAAGAGAAGGACGAGGTCGGCTGATAAAACAGACCATGTTTGACGTCTGTCTGTTACGGCCTTTTGTTTTATATAGTCAGTTGATGAGAAGAAAATAAATGTTTGTGATTATTAGGTCAAATGAGGCTCCGCCTCTCCTCTTCTCATAGGTTACATAAGCCACAACGCAGGTAAGAGTGAGTCAGAGCAACGAAACGCTGAGAGTTTGGAGAATCTTACATACATAATGTCATACACTACTACAAAAAAGGAATAAATAAAAATGTAAAAACACTTGTGGTGGTCAGTGGGTTCTGTCTGATCATGATAAGAAAACATGGATGTCATGGAGCCCCACCCCCCGAGCCCACCTGTGTTACCAGGTGCTTCCTATCCAATAATCTGCTCTTGTGTATTTACAGCTGTGTTCTCCTGTGGTTCAGCGTCTCGGCGTTCTAGTTCTCTGGTTGTTGAACACTTTCTTTGAGATTTGGATCAAACCCTAAACTCAGACTTCTGGATCTCGATGTTCTTCCTGCTCTTGAGTTCTCTCGGTTTGACTCCCGTCACATTTCAGAGTGACGACGGTTGCTCATGTATTCAGGAATTTCTCAGCCCCAATTCTAAACACGTGAAGCTGCAAACCACTTCATTATTGTAACCTGGAACTCTCACAGCGACGGATTCTGGCAGCAACTAACCTTTAACATTTGCAGAAAGATGGCGTTCTCGGACTGTCGGTACACCTCCTGGAAGAAAAACCGTTAGTTTTTAGGGGGTTTGAGCGTGCAGCAAAGACCGGGGAGGTCACATGACTTACACTGATTATGGTCCCCCTGCAGTCAAAGCCGTCCCCGATGTTGCCTCTCAGGCAGCTGCAGTTCCTCTGTCCCTGCCCACGGTACTCACAGAAGGCATATTTGCTGCAGCCGCCATTTTTCTGCACACAAACACACAACAGTTGTTGAGATCAGAGCACGGATGAAGCTTCTTTAATAATGGATGTTTTACGAATGTTTCTAAATCCAACTGTGTTAAAAATGGGATCAAAGAATTGTTTTCAACATTAAACACGTTTTTAATACTACACTGTTTTATGATTGGTAAAGAGAGTAGAAACATACAATAGTGCAGGGATTGACGGGATAACAGAACTTTCCTGATCCTTGGAAACCCATCTGACACGTGCAGGCCGTCTGAAAACCAAAGAGATCCAACAGTCAGTGAAACCGGTTCATCTGGAAACCAGTTCAATCCTGGATCGGCTCCAGAATCTTTACAACATTTCAGGTTTGGAGCCTCTGAATGGTTTGAAAGTCCTTAGATCAGGAGTGTAGATCTCAGTCACACAGGAGGCCAAAACCCAAAACACTCCTGAGGTCGCAGGACGGACAGGAGAAACATTTATTGAACACTTTGAAACTACATTTTAAAGCCTAACTTTTTAACATAATTATAAAGTAGATATACAGCACTACCTGTGATAATGATAGTGTGAATGCTGTAGGCTGAATTTAGCCACTGAAGATGCTGAAATTAATAGCTAAAATTAGTGGTGTGACGGATCACGGATAATCTGTGATCCGTGGGGATCAGAGGCCACGGTTCGGCACACGTGTGTACTGCGGACCACCTGAACCCCGCACACACCTCATGCTAGCATAATCTAAATTCATTTTCAGTTCACATCGAATGGAGTTCGTGTCAAATTCATGTAAATCCTCTTTGTTTTGAACAGCGCTAAAGTAGCTGCTTCAGTTATCTTAAGTCTGTTCACCTGAAGCTCCCGCTGCGTGTGGGAGGAGCTTCCGTGAAAAACTTTTCTCCGTTTCATATTGAAGGACGCGGATTGATAGATATCAGGTTTATTCAATTTTAAGAGCTGAATAAAAGCATCGGTACACGTTTACATTTCTGGATTCAAAGAATCTCCCAGTGAGGAGCAGCAGCTAGAGAAAGGTACGCCTCCGTAACAGACTCGCCGGTGCCGTCGGGATGATTATTGGTCACAAACCACCAGGAAAAGCGAGCACGGGAGTGTCACGTTTTACAGATAACAATTATTATTTGAACGATCCAAAACGTGAGTTTTGTGATCCGTTACACCCCTAGTAGAATCGCTAAGGCTGATAGCTGAAAACGCTGGTTGAAGCTGAAATCACTGAAACTATTAGCCGAAGATGCAGAAATTAATAACTAAAAACACAAAAGCAGATGGCTGAAGATGCTGAAATTGAAGCTGAAATCATTGAAACTATAATAATAAAAAGGCAGGAATATTATTCTAGAATAAATCAACTTAAACCTTAAATAACTTTCAATATTTTACTCTCCATGAAAATATGTTTTGTCAAAATTATACAATTTAGAAATGAGCTCAAGATAACATCGGGTCATTAATAACAATAAAATAAAATGATCTGGAGGGCCGGATAGAATTACCCGGAGGGCCGGATCCGGCCCCCGGGCCTTAACTTTGACAGGTGCTCTTAGATGTTTATTCACATCACACTGACCGCTGCTTTGATGCTACATTCTCCAAACATACACAGTTTGCTGCTTATTCTAATTTTATACTGCTTTCATGTTTTCTCTCAACTGTAGCATGCTACGACGCCTTCTGACGTGCTTCACTTCTCAAAGGATGAGAAGTTAAAGAAAAACTGCAAGTCCACTTTAATCAGGAATACATTCCAAGACTCAGACCTTTCAAGGCCATAAAATAAATTCATGAAGATTTTATCAAGACATGTGAGAATCTGGCCTCTCTTTGGATGCTAAGAGGCCCAAATGAGGCCTTGAGCCCAAAAGGTCTGTGACCTCCCCAAGCCCTATTCCTTGATAAGGAAAACGCTGGACAACTCCTATGAAGGATTTACGGAAACAGAGATTTATCCTAAAAGGTCTTCAAAGAATCCTTTCTGTCCCACTCCCTGAAGGATCGATGGCAGACCTCTTTGGAATGTACGGTTTATGACTTTACGACTCCGTGGACCAAAGGAGGACCCACAAACTCAGCTCAGAACAAGCTGAGATGAACCTTTGAATTTACAATTCTTTTATTCACCAATAAAGATTCTAAACATCTGTTCTTTTATTTGTGGTGTTGAATGTGAATAACATGAAAATGACTGAACTTTATTCACAGATTTCAACAGGAAGCAGACAAAACTTCCACTTTAATCTTTGTTGATCATAAATATGTGATTTGCATCTGAATATGAGTTTAGACAACATTTGATCATGTATTGATAAACTGCATGTTAAGAGTTAATGATATGGAATACAATTCATACTTTGATTTAATCCTCTTTATTTGACAATTAAGAAACATTAGAATTACATGTAGTTGATCTTTTTCTATGATAAATCTCTTCATAGTTTATTGTTTATTCATTAAGAGTTTGAATGTTGATTTTTAAACTTTGTTTAAGCTAAACTCATTCTGATCTAAACTTTATGTAAACTTGTTTATCATAAAATTATTTCATGATTGTTTTGTTTTCATATCACTTCACTTTCACCATGAATACACTGATGACACCATACATCTTTGAATGCTCAGAACATTTAAGAGAAATAACTTTTCTTTTTTCTTGAGTAGTTTAACCAGTTTAGATAGAAACATGAAACTTTTAGATCCACTGGAGACGTGTACCTGCAGCCATTGGCTGAAATCAAGGCCTCCTCTGAGGTCAAAAGGTCATGCACACTCTCAGAGCAGAGCAGTTGGAGTTTGGGTTTTGAGCAGAGAACAGCTCTAGGAAGAAGAAACTTCTTCCAATCTTTTTTTGGTCTTGTTTTTATTTCAACTTACCCCACGTAACTAAGTTTGTGCCAAGACCGTTTTTATTTACTTTATCTTTTTGGTAACTGTCGTGCATTTTCCTCTAACTATTTTGAAGCTCATCACCACCTGTGCTTCTTATTTTTGAAACTGATTGACCGATCCGCTTTGAGACTAAAGTCCAGTGAACTTTAAATCCAGAAGGCTTTTTCGACGACCATCCACTCTTTTGGCTGTGCAAACCCAGATTACCACTAGAACTTTAGCCGGTCGTAAGCTCCAGAAGAGTCTTCGACCGTCTCCTACACCCTGCGCCAAAGCTGCTGCTGCTTTCATCCATCTCATCGGCCTCAGGAGAAACACCTTCGTCTGAAAGTCCAGTCCAAGTCCAGCTTCGAGCCACCGTGGTGAGGAGACCCTCTCAGCAAAACTGTTGCGGTTTGATGTGGTCATAACAGCCAATTTGATTTATCCAGACTAGTGTCTTGAACAGTTTAACGTCATTGTTTTCTTTAGATTACAATTTTTCTCTTAAACCGTTCTGAGGCATTACTTTGCTCATCCACCGACTTTCACACACATTCATACACATTCACACACACTATATTGATTTTCTTTGTTTATTTTGGATTTATTTTTATGCTTATCTCTTAATAAATATCAAAAAGGCAGTCGTTGTCCATCTTGTTCTTTCTCTGTGATACGGTCCCTTCAGATGAGAATTTACTTCCTGAAGTGTTGAGATTGATTTTGAAGATTCCTCTTTAATCAATTTTAAAGATAAAACTGATAAACTTTCAACATTGAGTAATTTTTCCTTCCTTACAGAAGGTGGTGCCCCTCTACGAGACAAAGTCAAATTCTTTATTGAACTTGACCCCTTTCACGCTACACAACTCTCATAAGATAGAAAAAAAATCCCTGTCATTTTGACTTTAAAAGGAACATTTCAGAAATATACATTCATGAAATGCAGCAGAACTGCAGTGCAGGTTGCATGAATGTAGAAATACCAAATCCTCACACGATAACTTTTAGCTACTTTTTTTATTCTAAACATTTTACATAGACATGCACAAAATGAGTTGTAGAGCAAGAATCAAATCACTCAGACTGCAACAAGCAGGTCTCAGGTTTCTGCTTGGATTGGCCACAGATTGAGCAATTAAAAATCAATCCCTGTATAAAAAAATGTAAAAAATAAAAAAATGTAAAAAAAAAATCAGCCACTTATAATCAACTGGAGTGTCTGTTGAACTTCCAGTGCTGCTTTGCAGCCGTGGTTCTTACCTTGTTGGGGCCGGTTCTGGTGCAGTCCGCTGCCTTGTGGCAGCCTCCGTTGTTCAGCAGACAGCCGTCAATCTCTGTGAACAAACAAAACGCTTTAAAAAACGGCTTTACCGCAGGATCCAGATAATGGGTGGGTATCATCTCATCTGATGTACATGAACCCACATGTCCACAGAATGAATGCTCAGCTTCCACCCAGATGTTCAAAAACAATTACAAGACAATAAACTTTATTAATACTTTATTCATCTTTTTGCTGAAAATGGTGACACAATTTTTTTAACTGCTGAAGGGATTTGGTGAAATGCAAAAGCTCTTTCCAAATGTAAAATTTGCTAAAAGACTAGAGTATTCGTTAAAGAACTCTGAAAGAGCGCTGAAGGTGACCTAAATTTCAGAAAAAATTATTAAGTTATTTCAATAAAATTGAAGAAGCTAACCTCTAAATTAACAGTAGATGACAAATTAGCCAAAACAGCTAGCTAACTGCTTAAATACTAGCTGAACTCCAAAACTTCCTAAAATTCTTCTGTAAACTAAATTATCCAAAAACGTTAGCAAGTTGCTACAACACCAGAGATGTTGCAGCGACACATAAATAACACCCTCGACTCCTCGACCTTTAACACGATCACTGTCTAATTTAGAAACAGAGAAAAGTTGAATATGGACCACATTGTAACTCCTTACTAACATGTTACTAACTGTTGCATAAAAGTCACTTTTTTCCACATTAGAATCAGCTGGTAATTCAACTGCAGGTGTGAGGACTTCACTGTGTTGCACATCAGCGTAAAGCTGCTTTTCTCCGCTTCAGAATCCGTTAATTGTGTTAATGATTGAAGAGTTACGGTCGTGGAAGCTGAAGCTCCAGTGCTCAGAGCTTCATTCACATCAGAAAGCTTTTCTTACCGAGACAAACGACTCCGTCTCCCGTGTAGCCCTCCTTACAGGAGCAGGTCCTCTCTCCGGCGGACACCTTGGTACAGACGGCGAACTCTGAACATCCACCGTTGGACCTGCTGCACAGGTCCATCTCTAACAGACGGGGGGCAGGATGTGTTGAAACGAGATGATGGGTGCATGTGTCTGAAGATATGTTGAAACGAGATGATGGGTGCATGTGTCTGAAGATGTGTTGAAACGAGATGATGGATGCATGTGTCTGAAGATATGTTGGTACCTTTGCAGTGAGTCCCATTTCCCTCATAGCCGGCTACACAGACGCAGACCGCCGCCGTCCCCTTCGGCCCGGTGACGCAGCTGCACAGAGAACAAGCTTTAGGTTTTAGGGAAAAGAAGGAAGAAATTAAAAGCGTTTCAGGAGCAACTTTTATGGAGTGCTCTTCTGCTGTTTTGTTTGTTTTCTCGTTATATCGAGTTATTATCTCGTTTTCTTGAGAAAATGAGATAATAACTCGATATAACGAGAAAACGAGATTAGTTTTCTCTTTATATCGAGTTATTATCTTGTTTCTTCTGGAAAACAAAGTTAGTTTTCTTGTTATATCGAGTTATCTTGTTTTCTTTAGAAAACAAAGTTTGTTTTACTCGTTATATCGAGTTATTATCTCGTTTTCTAGTTATATCAGGTTATTTTCTTGTTTTCTCGAGAAAACAAAGTTCTGTATCAATCAGCTGTTGTAGCCTGACGACCACAAAATCGGGTCGGAGATCGTTGTATTTTTAATCTGTTTTATTCAATTTTCAACAGAACTATGGCTATCAAGATAATTTCCTATTTTGGTATAAATAACATTTTAAAAAGTTCTATTTTATTCTAGTAAAATAAATAAACTTCAACAAAAACACACAGTTTGAATGATCAACTTTTCGGTACTCGATGTATTAGCCTGTGACCCTGTGATGTATTTTTGACAGTCTATTCACAGGAGAACGTTGTATTCTAAAGAGATAACGTAAAATTAAATGTTGTATTTATATTTTTTTCTGCAAAGTTGTCCACAAAATATTAATTTGTTCACAACTTTGTAATTCTGAAAATGTTTCTTTTGACAGCTATCTCACCCCATACCGAGCAGCTTATTGACAAAGTTGTACTTGAAATGTAAATCCACCCCATTAGCTTTAGTACAGACAAAACCTCCTCAGAAAGATGTCCGCCTTCCGTCGATCCAAAACCTTCTGTGAGAGATGTTTTCTTATTTGAATTTTTTTGCAGTTGAGCAGTAACCATCAATGCCTCATGCTGTTCATGAACTTTATAGGCAAACATCTAAAATAAGTCTTGTCCGCTTCAGAAAAGATGTGGCAGTTTAGCAGCTCAAGCGTCTGTTGAGTGAATTCTTCACCTCCTGGTCGGTTCATGACGTTTACTTCTATAGCGCTTTTCTACCCTCCTCAGAGGCCCTCAACCTTCCACCAGAGGCAACGTGGGGTTCAGCGTCTAGCCCAACAACACTTCGACACACAGGCGGGAATCGAACCTGCAATCTTCCAATCAATAGTTGACCGCTCTACCACTGCACCACGATCGCCCCTAATCAGTTTATATTAGGGCTGGGGATCAATTAAAGAAATTAATTAATTAATCGCAATTAATCAACATTAGTATCATTATTATTTTTTTTGTTACATTATTTGCCAGCTACCCATCTGAAAATAATCATAATATGAAATTAAACACAAATTTGTACATTTAGAACATTTATGTTTATTCCTTTGGAGCCTAGGGTCTAATACTAAGTTTTGTCTATTTTTGAATTTACTTCTACATTTTCATTTTCAATCTGATTGCTTATTTGGCATCATTTTAATCAGCAGAACCTTACCTGTGTGATACTACCTTTATTTAGTCATTTTTCTATGTTGTTTTCACCACTAGACATAAAATTATGCAAAAACTCAAATTTTTCCAAATTCTTTGGAAAAATGTGATTCCTCTCCTAAAAGAACTGCTGTTTATTTTACATTTTTCCTGGAATTCTGCTTTTTCCAGCTTTTTCCTTTCTGTACCCATACATTTAATTTATTATGCTTATTAAAAATAATAAAGCAGCTCGTTTGGGAGAAGTTTGATCCAGCTGGATTTCAGGTCAGCTGCTCACAGGTGGGGGCGTGTCTGTCTTCTTTTACCTGTCGCCTAACGCAGCGTCGGGGGGCGGGACTCGCAGAGTTTCCTCAATTGTTAGACAATTTTGTGGAAAATAAAAGTTGGTTCCCATCCAAAATAAATAATGGCTGATTTCCTCTTTGGATTTCGCAAAGCAGACAGCTCAGGTTTGTTCCGCCGCCCCTCCGCCGCCCCCATAGCAGGTGAGCTGCTGCTCTCCGCTCCAGACATCAGAGATACGTTTATTCTCTGCCTAATTTGTTAAAATAGAAGATCGGTTGTTTCAAAAAACTACAAATAAATCCCATATTATCCCTTTATTTTATTGAAATCTCAATCATAGAATGTAGAAGTTTTAGACGATGTTTTATTACTCTGATCTCACAGCTGCACGGCAGGACGCCTGAGTGTAATATTGATTTATTATATATATATATATATATATAATATATATATATTTTATATATGTTTATTATGTATATTTGTTCAATAATTACGCGAGTTAATGTGTCAACATTCACGGCTCTATTTTCCATGTTTTTTTCTCACCGCGTGCCGCCTGGTGGATGTTGGGTTGAAACCGTTTTTGTTGTGAACCTGTAAAGCAGTAAATGTGAGGATAAACCAGCCAGACGATGATTGGCGTACTTACTTGGCGTTGTCGTCACACCCCCCTCCACAGGCGTCGTCCTTAATCTCTGTGGTGCACAAACACGGTTTTAAAGCTCAGACAAACATTCAGAGTTCTCAGGTCCCATTCGGTCCTCTTACCTACAGAACAGGAGGTTCCTTTCCAACCTTTATGGCAGATACACCTGCCGCTTCCCGCCAACCCGTCGTCACACTTCCCGTTAGCGCACACACATTCTGCCGCACAGAGGAAGACAGCGTTCTGACATCCATCCCTGCTGGTCTGAGGGGTTTCACAGCTTGGCTTAATGGAATTCATTATATATCAACATCTTGATATTCTCTTTAAACACAAAGTTTATTTCTGCCATTGCTCCCCCTGGTGATAGAACACGAGCAGCAAAGACAAACTCTCACTGGAGGAGCAGTTGAGTCCATAGCGTCCAGGCTCACAGTCCTCACACGCCGTGCCATGGAAACCCTCCAAGCACTGGCACTCCCCGTTGCCATGGATACCATCCAGACACTTCCCATGATTGGAGCACACGCTGCCGATGTCTCCGGGGCATTTGAAGCACTCGTGACCATAGTAACCAGGGCAGCAAGAGTGATCCTGCAGGACGCACACAGATCAATGACGACCACAGGTTCTCACTGGACGATATCAAACAGTTTGGGATTAGGATTAAAAAAAAATCTGGAATATATACAAACAACCATATCTATGTAGAAAGAGATCGAGTGACTCAGATATATTCAGATATATAGAGATAAATACAGATATATTGATATATAGAGATATATTTATAGAGAGACAGACAGAAATAAAATTATGGATAAATAAATACACACCTATTTAATCAATTGTTTATAATTATTTTTATTGCTTAGGAGTTGGAAGAAGTAAATCTATACATCCCACTCCAGTTTCATTATTCTGCTCCTTCACAGAAACAGTCTCTGTAGTTTTAAAATCATCTGTTAGTCCATTTCCTGGATTCACTCAAAGTGTGCACAGCAGTTCTGATGGACAACAGTTTCCTTCTCATCACCCAGACTACCTCAACGTTTTTCTTTACTTTATTTTTCTTGCAAACCCAAATCCTCAAGTCAAAGGATGGGAAAGCATCTCCCCGAAAACGGTTCTTACTGCAGCGGGTCGGGCCCGCTACAGCACACCGCCACACAGGGAAGCTGGAGAGGGGAGGAGCCAGCAGAGGTCAGACGTCTGAGAGGAGGGGGTCGTTTGAAAGGTAAACTGAGATTTTTTGCTAAAAAATAGAAATGCTAAACAAACTTGTAATAGGATGGAAACAGTGTTGTAGAGATACAAGAGGAGGAGGTAAGGAAGGAAATGTTCAGATTGAATAATGTGATCGTAGCAGTGGAGTTATCATGCTGGATATTATCTCTACACTGAGGTAAGAAAGGCTGAAAAACAACAATTATTTTATTCACATCTTGTTTTATCAGTCGGTTCTAAATCTCTCTGATTGTGATTGTGTTTGTATGAGTTTAAGTAAAGTTAGTCTGAGCTGGCAGCAGCAGGACTGCAGTGGGAATGTCGGCTGACCGTGGTGAAGCGCAGACATTTCATGACACATCCCGGGACAAACTTCCTCCTGGATCCGATCCTCTTCCTGAACCTGCAGTTGGACTTCATGTTTGCTGGAAACTGTGGTCTGATCTGCAGGAACAGGAAACAGGCTGAGAGGAGAGCAGCAGCAGCTGGTTCTCTGTGACACCGCTATGGATTTAATGGCAAATGAAGCCATCAGCTTCCTCACTGGCGTGTAGCTGAAGAGGCATCGCGGAGCGCCGTCGCAGTCGGAGCACCGCCCCTGCAGAGACAGAAGCATCCATCGGTTTGCTTCCTCATCTCCACGTTTGCAGACTCAGTGAGCGGATTCTGCTCCTTACGCTGACTTGCAGGGCGACCTGTTGGCTGCATCTGTTGCGACTGATTTGGAGGACTTGCTGAAGAACGATGACGACACCGAACTGCGTCTCAAAGTCGCCGCTATCGAGAGGCACGCCGTTCACAGAAGTCTGGCAGACGGGATGAGAAATGAGGCAGTGAACGTCTCTCTATTCAGATTTTACAATATTTCTTCCTCTTTCCTTCCATAATGGGGAACACTGTTTGTTAAAATATTTGTTTAGACAAAATCATCGCTTTAATACGTCAATTCTTTCATGACGGTATTTAAAATGATATTATTAATGTCTATTATTAGACACAGAGGGTGTACAGTATTACCTTAAAACCCTACAACCCTAGTGGAGATCCATAAGTCATCCATCTACTTTTTATGTTTTTTTGGTGGGGCCGGAAATCGATTAAAAATATTTAACTAATCGCATTGGAAAAAATTAATCGCAATTATTGTTATTTTTTTTCCCAGTATTTGCTCACCACTTATTATCTGTGAATAATCACAATATGAAATTCTAAACATTTTGGTTGTTTATTTTTAATTAATGCTGTCAAACGATTAAAAAAAATAATCAAATTAGTCAAACTTTTGTATTGTGATTAATCTGATTAATCACAATGTTTAACCAAGTGCATTTTATATGAAAAGATGTGGATCTTTATTTATTTATTTATTTATTTATTCGAACAAGAACAACAAAAAACAAATACAAAAACAAATAAAAAAAAACCAATGCAAATTATCTCATAAACAATCTTTTGAAGAAAAACAGGCCAGAGAGAGAATTTTTCCCACTTTTTATCATCTGAAATGTTTAAATTTATCAAGTGACCATCGTTTAAGGGACTTAATATCTGATGAAATGTTTTGACGCACGCTGTAGAAGTCTGAACCCCCGAGGCAAAGCGAAAACCTGTTTCTTTGCAACGTGCAATTAATTTGCGCTAATAAATAGCAACGCGTTAATTCTTTTTAATTAATCACGTGCGTTAATGCGTTAAAGTTCACAGCCCTATTGTTTAAATCCTGATGTGACGACCAACATCAGCTTCAGCGCTGCAGCCCCGGCGGCTTGGCTGGTACCTGATTCCTGTCGTTGAGGTGGAACTGGACCTGGTAGTCCGCTCCAAGCAGAGTGCTGCCCAGCAGGCCATCATGAAGGTGGTCCAGGTGGAGCAGCTCTTTGGGGATGATGTGGTACCGGAACACGTCTGGGCTCTGTAAACGGAGAAATGAAAGTGACTCGAGATCGTTCCCATAACCAGAACCAGCTAGAGAAGCACAGACGTGGTTTTTGCCATAAATGTGATGCGTCGCTCTGTCGCCCTCTCTGGTCACCAGGACTCCAGAGTACTGACTGCACTTCATCTCCCAGCAGCCCCAGCGCACAGTTCCTAGATGCCGTTTAGCTGTCTCTCATTTGCCAATCAGCCACAGGACACTTAAGCCTCACTCAGTGTGAAGTATTGTTTGTGCCATCCTGCCTGTATTACTGAGCGTTTCTGATGAAATGTCTAAGTTTTAAGTAGATTAGCGACAAGAATTTAAATAGATTCATAGGCTGCTTTTATAGTAATTTATAGTAATTTTCAAAAAATTTGGAGTTCAGCTAATATTTGAGCGATATGTAATAAATGGAAATCCAAATTTCTAAAATAAGACTATGCAGCTCCTTCTAGGTTTTGATCAGTAGAAAACTTGTCCAAATGGCTCTTTTACCGTTAAAGGACTAGTAATGGGGTTGTGGGTCTTTTTCGGTGTTAACTGTATTTCGCCTTATATTTACCATTTCCAAATGTTTTGGCGTATTTTGAGCAAGAAATATTCAAATAAAACGGCATTTTTGCGGCCAATCCATATGCAAATTTCCTCTTCCGGGTCAAAAGCTCCGTTTTGGTCACGTGGTGACGTCACCAGAGTCAACATAGCAAGATGGCTTCTCCTTAGCGTGTCGGAGCTAGCGATAGCGGCGATATTTCAAGGTCCACAATTCTGTCTTCAGACTCAGATTGTGGAAACATTTGTTCTGAAAGTGACGCTGATTCAGAGGCGCCGGGTGTTTGTGGTTTGAGGACTGTAAAGCCCTATCAATTTGAGCCGGCAGCGCGGAAAGTAAGAGCTCACTATTTGGCAATGACACTGACAGTGACGCTGAGAATGCCGATGAAAACGACGATGTTCCTCAGTTAGAAGGACGGGGTGGCTTATTTACAGATCAGTTTTAAAAACAAAGAAATTCTGAACCTTTTGGCGACTCTAAATCAAATCATCAATGATGCTGACTATCCGGGTCGGTAATGCAGAGTTTCATATGCAAAATAAAGAGCTTAGAGACATGTTTGCAGGACCGTCTGCCACTTTATTATTATTTATTTATTTATTCACTTATTTAATCACTTTATTCACATACCCAGAAGCTCTTTCACCACCTTACTGCATGTCTCTGACATGCGCGGAAACCAAAGGAGAATGTAACAGTGCTCCGTACGCCCCGTTCTCCACATGAATCGTCCCGTTTCAACACACAACAACAACAGGGGATGACAACAGTCTGTCACGTTAGCTAAGTACACTGAAAATTCCCAAAACGATTCCTCTTCAGATGAAAGCATCACACAGAAATGAATGAGATCTGATCTTTCACGGAGGAAGAAATGACTGGTGGACCACTGCGAGTGTCGATGGTTTCATCAACGGATCTGCAGAGATCCTGCAAGCCACCATCAATGATTAATAAACTGCAAATCAAACAAAGAAACTTCCAAACATGTGCAATGTTTTAAACATTCAGTTTACCTGTTGAAATCAGAAGCTTTTCACAGTTTAGTCGGTCTGGTTCTGCTCACAGTGTTCATTCACAATAGGCTCATTTCGATTGTAAATCTCGTAAATTTACGACTTTAAAAATCTTAATTTTATTTATTTATTTATTTATTTATTTTTTGGTGGCCCTAATACTCCGTCGGACCATAACACCGATGTTTATAGAATTCAACTTTGCCACAGCGCACACACATACATGTATCTGCAGACACCCTGGGTCCGCCTGCATTCTGCTGCTGGCGCTGTCTCACTCACATGACGTCAACGCGTCACGTGACCCAAATCGAGCCGTTTCTGAAGCAGGGCGAAATGCGAGTGTGATTTGTCGTTGATTTTGTCAAATTTTACAAAAACCTGCGTTTGTCAACGGTAATTATTTGTTATTTTTGATACATTAGAACATATGGAATATATCTGGATATTTATTTTAGCTTTGTCCCAGGCCATTACAAGTCCTTTAAAGGTTGCTGACCTCTGGTCTAGATCTCTGAGAAGATCTGCTTTAAACCACGGATGTTGTCTGGAACATACCAGAACAGAGGAGTTGGTTGTACCCAGATACTTTCTGATGGCCTCGTCTGTTGGCAGCAGGACGGTAAAATCAAAGTCTTTCAGGTCTTCGGACATGTTGTACATCTGGAAAAAACAATCAGAACACGCCGTTAAAAAAAGACCAAATTCAGTCAATCCTCACAAGCTTCTTCATTATTATTTAAGAACGTATCGCCCAGTTAAGGATAAGAAGTATCCCAACATTAATCAGCTGTTAACTTTAAACAAACATGATGACCCATTTGAAATCTTACAGATTAATGTAATCTCGTATGATACTGAAGCCCATCACTTGTCTGTTAGTCACTGGTCATCTATCTTCTCTTCACTGGCTCGCTGCAGAGCCTTACCAGAGCATACTTTCTGAAAAGGGTGAAGTTGGAGGAGGAGTTCAAAAAGGCCATCAGGGTTGGAGGTTCAGGCGGGAGGTCTGAAGATGGAGGGGCCAGAATCTGAACACAACCAACAAGACAAACATCAGGGACACAAACAACGAGATGGGTGAAAACAGAGTGAACGGCTAAAGGATCCAAGTGGAGAAACTTAACATGGAGATTTCAGTGGAACAATCCACGAACAGAACTTTTCCTGTCATGTGTATCTGCACGAGTTTGTGTGCTTGACAGTGAGAGGGATTGGGTGACATCAGCAGCTGTCTCAGCCACACATGAACCAACCTCCAATACCTCACTGGGTCCTGATTAGACTCAGGACGTCTACGTGGACCAATTGTCTCAGCACACTCAGAGCTGAGGCTGTCCTTTCTTTGGATTTGAGCCTCATTTGCACCAGCATTGAAGGACTTTGAATTTGTGTTGTTTGTTGGTGTTGTAAACCTGCAACAGTTGTATTTGCAACACAATGTCATCCCCAATTTGCTTCTTCCCTTCCCGTTTCAAGCATCGATTATTTAGTTTATATAATGGAAAGAAGGATATCCAAGAGGTATTAGGATGTATACTCTTTGAATCTGATGGTGATTTAATTTTGGTTATTTATATATGTGATGTGTCTATGTTGATTGAAATATGCTGTAATTGACCATGCGTGAAACAATTAATAAATAAACTTAAACTTTAAACGTAAACATATTGACGTTTGGTTAAGGACCCCTCTGCGTCAAAAACTGACGTTTTGGGTGTCCTCAACTGTTGGTTGTTCCCATTAAATCCCGGGTTTGACTTTCGGGCCGCAAACTGGTACTGGTCCAGTCCCGAGACATGGAGCTCACCGTTACCGTAACCCAGTGCTGGTGCCCTGACCCTAACCTAGTAGCAGTGCACGTCTGGCACTGCGTCCAGTACCACATCCGGGCCAGGTTCATGCCTGGTACCGCAACTGGGACCGATTTGGGTCCAGTACCAGGTCTGGTACCGAATTGGGTCCAGTTCCGTGTCTGGGCCTGGTTTGTGCCTGGTACTGCATCTGGTACCGATTTGGGTCCAGTACCAGGTCTGGTACCGAATTGGGTCCAGTTCCGCGTCTGGGCCTGGTTTGTGCCTGGTACCGCATCTGGTACCGATTTGGGTCCAATTTGGGTCCTGTTCCGTGTCTGGTACTGATTGGGTTCCGGTTCTGCGTCTGGGCCTAGTTTGTGCCCGGTACCGCACCTAGCGTGCCACGTTAGGATTAGGGTACCAGTACTGGACCCATCTTGAGAACAGTCCCTATCTGGTACCATGCCCAGTACCGCATCCGTTACTGTGAGGGTTACAGACCCTTGATTTTACAAACAGCCAGCATGTCAAAATCAACGGCTTAGAGTTTCGACACCTAAAACGTCAAAAAGTGTGACCCTAATGACCCTTAACCAAACGTCAAACTTGACATTATTGCTTGAATGACTGAACAAGATCACAGCAAGTGCAGACATCTTTTTCTCATTCTTATTTTTCTCTTTGGTTTCTTGAGACAGCCGTGGTTATAACTGAACTGGAGTTTAAGCAGAGCTCTAGCGGGTCTAGTTTACCCCTGAGGAGCCCTGACAGCTGCTGTGGCGGTACCTGGTTGACGATGTGGATGTATCCGTTGATGGCAGGCAGGTTGTGTGTGAGGATGGAGGCGTTTCCCACATGAAGGACCTGGAGGAACAGAATCATGACCGCATCATCAGAATCCAGGTGAGAGAAAGAGACGCTGCTGAAAACAGATTCTCAGACGTGTTTGACTCATGATTTCCTTCCGTCCAGATAATTTCTGAAGCCGAAAGATTACTGTGGATTAAAAAAGATAAAATTGAACCAAATAACTGTATAAATAGATTACTATTATTTGATAATGACACACATCCAGCCGATGGTGTTCACACTGGACCAGCGCCGCACACGCAGAGGATTGTTTTTCTTTAGCGTTTTTACTGTTTATTAGCTCGTCCACCATCTACAATAGTTAGAGGCCCCGAGTGTCACATCAGAGCAGAACCTGCAAATCTTGATCCAGGCTTTTTGTTTTCACAGATCTGCTCCTTTGAATTTCCGTCTGTTGTCATATTAATGTGATTAGTTATTAAATCCTCCCTTGAAATTGTGTTTACATCTGTTGGTGCTTCTGTGTTTTGAAGCGAGGACCACCATATGTCACTGTCAAATCCAAGTACATGATTGGTAACGGTGCAGCAATTAAGGGTCAAAATGTTCCACCGGTTGAACTTTTGATCAATGAATGATCAATTTGTACGTAGAACCGCGACAGGATTTACAAACTCACGAGGATTCCAGCCGCCGAAGCCCAAAGACATGTCACTGAATGTGGCTGCTGAAACGCGAGTCAACGCCGATAGTGTGTAAGCACCTCGAAGTTGAAACCAAACTAGAAAGTTGCAGTGAGACAGACTGAAGCTGGACCTGCTCTTCAGGTGAGAAGGTTCTTACCCCGTTGATTTTCCTAACTTCCCACTGGATGGCGGGGTTCAGGGTGGGGAGGCTGCTCCCCACTAAACTGTCCAGGTCCTCCACAGAGTAAACCCCCAGCAGGTAGTGGGCCCTGCAGACATGGAGAGACACAAACTTAGTTATTCATTAGTTTTATCGATCACTGTTCATGCCAGCTCTAAAAACGTTTCCAAAAGAAAAAGAGAAAAAAGAAAAAGACATAAACAATTGGAGTTAGACAGAAGAAATGCATCTTATAATAATATCTGCTCCATTCACAAATGAACAATGACAAACAAGACAAATAATTCAATTAATCCCTACTGATAACCACACCCCGTTCCTAATCCAAAGGAGGACTACTTCCATTTCAAACTGCTGCTTTATTGTTCGATTAAGAAGCTGCAGAAATACTGTAGTTGTGGAGGATAATGTTAGAACCACTTTCTGAAACAAACTTCTGAAACCAATATGCAAAACAATGTGGGGGTTTTCAGATTATATTTTATGACCGACCTTCTGCTTCTGGATAATTATCACCACGAAGCCCAATGAGGCAATTCGTTTGTGATATTGGGCTACATCAGGGTAAACTCAATCACACAGGAGGCCAAAATCCAAAACACACATTAAGTCGAACAGGAGAAACATTTACTGAACACTCGCAAACTCCGTTTATAAAACCATAAACCGTAACTTTTTAACATAATTCTGAATAATAAACAGGCAGGAATATTATTCTAGAATAAATCAACTTAAACCTTAAATAACTTTCAATATTTTACTCTCCATAAAAATATATTTTGTCAGAAATATATAATTTAGAAGACATTTAGATGACAAAAGATAACATTGGGTCATTAATTACAATAAAATGATCTGGAGGGCCGGATCCGGCTTTGTCACCTGTGGTCTATATAAATAAAATTGAATTGAACTTACTTCAGAGTCTAAACATTTGATGGTTAATATTTGCAGTAACCACGTTTTCTGACAGACAGCACACTCTGGCGTCTGCCTATGTGCTGTGAACATCAGCGTGCACGTGAGTGTGTGAGGTCACCGCAGGAAGTGAGGTAGGTGGTGCCGACTGGTCCAGAACTGGCTATCATCTGAGCTCATGTTCCTCAGAACTTCTTGAGATGGAACCAGCACTGTGAGGTTCTGGCTTAGATCCTCTGACGAGTGACGGAACTTCTGCATCCAAAAAACACAGAATCTCAGTCCTCAACCATGTTATAAACGCATGTTTGATATGACAAACACCACCACAGAGAACGAGCAGAAGGAGAGGACATACACACCCTTACTAGACGTGCAAAACTGTACAGCTCCGAGTTCAAGTCCAGCTCCTGAAAATAGACACAAATACCATTTTTAACTGCTTCACCCTCGAGTTCAGTCAGAGAAACAGCTGAAGCTGTGGGGAACTTCTACAGACGAAGATATGAAAGATGCTTCCTGAACTCTACCGGAAACAAAGAAGGCTCACTTCACCATGACTGTGGAACACAAAGCATCTGAACACTCACGTTAAACAATGATCCAAAGCAAATGTTTCCATCACCAGCATAACCATCAGGACAGGTACAGGTATGAAGGCCGCCTTCTTTCTGCTCACACTTTGCCTGTGGAGATGAAAAAGAGTCTTTTAAGAGCACAGTTTGTATTTTCAGTCAGAGACCAGACTCCTGTGTTTGGAGACGTACGATACAGGAACGAAAGGCGGGCTGGGGATGCTTTGTGATGGGACACTGAGCCGTACAGACTCAGAATGACAAACTGAGCGGATCGGAGACCCCGGTCGATGCTCTGTTCGCTCATGTGTATCGCATCAAAGTCTCTGATGATAAATTCTTAATTAAATATCAACTTGGCAACATTTTAAATTAATACAAGTATCGCAAAATGAAGTCTCTGAATCAATATTTTCCTACACCTCTATCACAGTTACTTCAACCTGTGGTTACAATTGATAAAAAAGCCAAAGTTTGCCTTCCAGACGACAGGAGATCCAGCTACCATTGCTGTGTCTCTAAAACTGTCAATCATCAATCAATCATCAATCATCAATCAACCATCTATCAATCAATCATCAGTTAAACTCCTTATTCAGTTTCCTCACTCTCCTGAAAGATGGGTAGTTACACAAGAAGTGGCTCATTAGTATTCAGCGATATCCCTTTAATCTTTCTTCTATTCCTGATGATCGAGCCGTCAAATCCTGATGGGTGCAGGTCTATAAGAGGAGGAGCTTTTCCTGTTCTACCAACTACCATATTTTCTGGACTACAAGCTGCTACTTGTTTCCTAAGTTTTGAACCATGCGGCCTTTACGAGGGTGCGGCTATTCTGTGGATTCTTCTTCCACCGCTAGGGGCGCTCTAACCGGAACTAGAATAGTAGATTTAGAATAACAATTAGAATATATTAGAGATTAGAGAAAATTGGTAAATTAGGGAAAATTTAAATGCAAAGAAGAATAGCCAACGCTACTTTTTCTTTAGCAGATAGAACACTCACGACAAATTACTAACTAGTAATTATTTTTAAATCCTCGCACCTTCATCATGGAAACCGCACAAAGATGTTCGTATGATCCAAGTTTTAAGTTCAAGGCCATTGACCTTGATATTTCAGCTACATGCAGCTGTTTTGGCTGATTTTGGCTTTTTCTCCATTTTTTAGGCTATTTTGGAGTTTAGCTAATATTTTAGCATTATACTAGCTGTTTTGACTCATTTAGAATTTTTTTTGTCTAATTTGGCATTTAGCTAATATTTTAGCTGGCTATCAACTTCAGCATCCTCAGCAGCTAAATTCATCATACAGCATTCACACTAGCATTATTCCAGCTAATGCTATATATCTATTTTTTTAAAATTGTATTTTGTTTATTTTTTCTGTGAAGATTACAGAAATGAATCATTTTAAATTTGGCTATGTGTGGTTTTCTGGCAAACTGTAAATGTGTCTGTTTAGGCTGAGAATGCTGGCTGCACTTTTTCTGTGAGTCTACGAAGCGTCCAGAGATCAAAGCAGCTATGTGTTGATATGTCTTATCGATTGAATATTCTTTAGTGTGTCTACATGTGTGGGTATGTGTACCAGTTCATGGCAGCCTCCGTTCTTCTTGGTGCAGGGGTTGGTGAGCTCACACTCCTTTCCGTTCCCGACATAACCGTCTTTGCAAACACACTCATTCTGCGCGCAGAGATTTAGACAGTCATTTCAGTGACAGTCGGCTTCAGTTTGAAGTGGCTAAACAGTTTACCCATTTGTTAAGTGACCATGAAATGAACCGTGAAGAGATGGATCTAAAGTCACAAATATGGCTTTCATGTCAAAGGGAAAACAAAATAAAACACAGAAGCACTAAATGTTGCAGCTCCTCAAAAGATCAGAGACGGCTGGTTTCCAAAGGAACCAAAGTTCTACTGACTCCCATGTAAACAAAATATTCACCCAAAAAACATTTGTACAGCCTGAGATCAAGAATCTTCATGTTTATTGTTCTTTCTGTTCATGACAAAAGCAGGTTTGATCAGCTGTTTTGATTCTATTAAAGCTTTGCTTTAATTGACGTGTGTTTTTGAATGGCGAGTGGACCATGAACGGACTCAACAACAATCTCCCTTTGCTTTGTTCTGGTCACAAAATTAGAAATTCAGAGAGAGCAATGATCATCTCAGGAGTCAGCGCTCTGTTTCCTGAATACTCCAGAGTACTGACTGCACTACATCTCCCAGCAACCCCAGCGCACAGTTCCTGGATGCCGCTCAGCTGACTCTCATTTGCTAATCAGCCACAGGACACCTTAGCTCTGCTCAGAGCCTCCTCAGTGTGAAGTATTGTTTGTGCCACTCAGCCTGCATACCGAGCGTTTCATCCTGATCTGATCTCCTGTTCTCCTGATCCTGCTTCATCTTTGATTCTGCTTGTTTGCCCCCTTCCCCTGACTCTCACCTGGACCCGACCACTCTGGTTTCTCTCTGATGCTACCATGCTCGTTGTTGACTTCTGTCTTTGACACGTTCTCTATTTGAAGCTTTTGCCCATCAGGGATTTTTAAAACATTGATAAGGAGGAAAGTCGATGCGGATGTCCACCTTCAGGTTGCAACAAAATGTAAAAGTAACGTCAGAGATGATCCATGCAGGTGTATGTACCTGTTGTACAGCTCTACAGCTCAGAGACAGTTTAAGACATCACTGTTGCAGGTGTGACTCTGTTAGCTGCTGACCTGTCCAGGTCCGATGTGGGTGCAGTACGCATCGGGACTGCAGCCTCCTCCATCCACCCTGCAGTTGTTGATCTCCACACATACCCTGCCATCTCCCGTCCAGCCCTCAGTGCACACACAGGACACGTTACCTGGACCCGCATACACGCAGTCAGCCTGCAGACAAACGGGTTGTAAGAACTCCAGCTCTCAAGATGCTCCCTCAGTTTCAGACAGAAACCTGAGCCACACGAATTCTGTGAAATGAAGAACAGAATCCTCCTCCTCACGTTGGTGTCACAGCCTCCTCTGCTGCTCTTCAGGCAGAGGTTGATGGGAGAACAAGAGTGACCGTCACCGTCATAGCCATTGTTGCAGACGCACCTGGAGAACCACAGGAGTGAAGCAAACTTAGCACACACTTTCAGGACTGATGATCCATGTTGGTTTGTCAGTATAAGGGTGGATTCATCTGAACCCCAAAGATAGTGGAAGAGTTTTAAAGTAACCATTTGTGGTCTAAAACACAGTTTTTTGCTCATTCTTTGCTTATTCATCATAAAAAGTGCAATGCTATATTGGGATCGCCATCAAACTGAAACGTCCTCCAGGAGAAGCAGAACAATGTTTACAATTTTAATGATCTGAACATTTTTGTTAGAACTTCTCCTTTAGAGAATCCATGTAACTCTGTGTAGACATTTGTAAACTCAACATAGAATTGAATTGAATTAAATTGAGTGGATCAAAATAATCTAAAAAAAGACAGAGCCGCGACCAAATCTCATGGGTCACGACCAAATCTTGTGGATCGTGACTAAATCTCGTAGGTTGGAACCAAATCTCGTGAGTCACGACCAAATCTCGTGGGTGGCGACTTAAATCTTGTGGGTCTTGACCCGCAGCTGTGAGTCGGCTCACTGAAGCTTTAAATGTCCTTTTATGCCATAAATTGAGCATCGCAGCGCCTTGGAAACATGGTGGGTATATATATTCTGGATCGTTACTAAGGACGTCCCGATCAGGTTTGTTTTGGCCCGACCAAATTTCGATTGAATTTTGTGGATTTGTCGATACCGAGTCACGATCCGATACTTTTGTAACATTTTTAAAACATGAATCATTTGAATAAACCGATTAGTGTGGTCCCTTATTTATATTTAATTAACCTTCTTTTATCATTACAAACTTCAACAGAAAACTTTTGTGGAGTAGCTTTCATAAACAAGTAAAAATAGAGCAAATATGAAATAGGAAAAAAAATACAATTTTATTGTTATATAAATGATAAGTAGGCATGTGAGAAAGTTTAGTGATTTTAACTTTAATATCTTTAGAGCTATTGAACATTTTTAACCAAATGTGATTCCTGTCCTCATTTAGAATTCTTAAAAATGAATGATGACTTTGTTTTATCATGAATTTGATGATGTGTGTTCATGACAAGCTATCATTAAAACCATTTATTAGTTTTTTGTTTATTTGTTTTTCTTTTTAAGATTATGTCATTCTTTTTTTAAGCCCTTGAGACATCACATTTTTGGTTTTACTACCACAGTAGTTAATTTTTTAAAACTTTTGTCAGATAAATCAAACAGGCATATCAAAGGACAGCTCGGGTCCTAAGGAGTTAAATCCTGGAGCTAGCATGTAGCAGTTAGCAGCCGTCTTTCTGTCGGCAGCACAAAGAGGGAAGTATATATATATATATAAAAAGCATATTTCAGTATATAGAGCATCAGTAAATTGGGTATATATCGGTAAATGTGGGAATTGTTCTATTTCAATATAAGAAAACGGTAATAGTTGGAGTATTTCAATATATTTCAACATAAATATTGCTTCCATATATGGAATATGCTGTAATTATATTGAGAAATATATTGTTGTTTCGTAAGGATTGAGTGAGGTCAGGAAACAGGTCGGATCTGTTTGCAGCCTCTGCTGCTTTACTTTGACTCACAGAAACATCAAACTCAAGGAACACAACATGAACTGTAAAGTTTGTCTTCTCTGACGATCGGGTTGTCCACAGTAACATCAGACAGGAGCACCAGTGAGACGAGTATTTATTCACACAGTGAAACGTGCACAGTGTGAATGCTTGTGTCAAACGTCACAGCTGATGTGGAGGGCAGTGAACTCAGCTGGGATTGGAACCAGCAGCCTTTGTCTGTGAGCAGCAGCCTTGACCTCCTCATTACTGTTTCTAGTTTGGTTTCTGACCCATGGAAGTCTCCCCATCACCTGGTCTCCAGGCCCGCCTGGATGCAGAAAGCGTGGATGTGGCAGTGCTGCAGCAGGCCGTCAGAGTTGCACGGCGCGGCCTTTTTGTCGCAGTTTTCCCCCGAGAATCCCTCCAGACAGGATCCCCTCCGGCATTCGCCGCCGCTGCCGGGGCGGTTGTCACACACGCCGTGGATGCAGCGGCAGTCTGCAGACAGAGGTGAACAGGTGAGCCTCTCTCACTCAAACAGAGGTGGACAGGTGAGCCTCTCTCACTCAGACAGAGGTGGACAGGTGAGCCTCTCTCACTCAGACAGAGGTGGACAGGTGAGCCTCTCTCACTCAGACAGAGGACGAGCTGCATGGTCTTTTACCTTCGTCACAGTTCTCTCCGTGTTTGGACGGATCTGAACAGATGTGGCAGGCCACTCCCTTGAAGCCCGAATGACAGCTGCAGGAGCCGTTGCCGTGGATACCGTCGAAGCACTGCACAGACCAGGGAGGAGTTCCACACAGATGCCAGCTGATGCTGCAGTTTCAGAGACACTCCGGGTTTCTTACTGTTCCTTTGTCGTAGCACGGATGCTGAAACCCTCCAATGCAAGGTTGACAGTCTGGACCGAAGAAACCTGGACAGCACTCTGCGGTCTGATCAGCACACGCCAGTCACACGTCCCACACGCATGTGGAAACATGCATGGCACAAACCATGAAGAACAGGAAGTGAAACAAGATGAGTCTGTTTACATAAATGCAACTAAATAAACATCCGTCCTCGTTTCATATGCCTGACCATCTCAGTTTCTGATTTGCTTCTTCACTTCCTCAATTAAAGAATTAAAGCAGAAACGGAGAGCTCAGCAGAAACTCCTGAAGATGATGGCCGACTACGTGAAGACTCACCTGCGTGGTGGTGTTGCAGTATTTGGCACAGCCCTTGATGAGTTTGCCAGACAGGATGGAGACGTACTCACAGTCGTTCTGGTAGCTGCTCTGAGGAAAGAAAAACGTCGTAAATACTCCGGAAGGCTCCGGGTTTCTTCAATACACTAAACTCGGAGACTAGTATGGAGTTTAGCTATTATTTTAGCAACATGGTAGCTTTTTAGGCTAATTTAGAGCTCAGATAATGCTTAAGGAAATCACTACGTTTTTGCAGAATTGGCATGTATTGAGGAGTTAATGAGGTGCGTCTGGATGGCTCCGTGGGATAAGTGTAGGGCTGCTGGGTCCAATCCCTGGGGTGTCCACTGATCTCCATCTAGACTGGGTCCTGACTCGAGACCCTTGATGCTGCTGCCTAACTGGATTCCCTGAGCCCTTCACATACAGGCAAATCTCTGCCAAATCACGAAACAGTGTGTGCTGTTCTGCTGTGGCGACTCCGAGTGGGATAAGCAGGAAAGTGGACGACATTGAGGATGTAATGAGGATTTTTGTTTTAACCAGCACACTGATTTTTGTTCCCTTTTGCTTTTCAGGAAACAGTTTCTTTGTTTCCCTTATTTAATAAACTGTTCCTTTTTCTCACTGGTGTCCAGTTTCTGTTATAGTCCAATTTTTTGGTTTTCCCCGCTAAACATGAGCCGGTCTGCAGTTTGGGGCCGTAACGGAATGGGAGAACGACTGAGAAGAAGTGACAGAAGAAATGATTAGAAAGGGCTAAGAAGAAGGAAAAGGAGGATTTACCATCTCAGTGCTTCCTGGTGGACACTGGGTGTTGCTGAGGTATCCACAGTGAATACACGGGCCCTGAAACGCAAACGCATCAGGAATCAGGAGCGGCACTACGACCAGACTACAGAAGTCACAGTCAACAGTTCACACACACACAATAGCTGTGCTCACTTGAGTGTAAAGCAGGTTTTAATTTCAAATAAACGGTCCCAGAGCAGGGGTGTCAAACATATGGCCCGTGGGCCGTATCCGGCCCTCCTGATGGTTTAATTCGGCCCAGTCATGAAGAGAAAAATATATAAGGATGTTGGAAAAAAATAGCAAGTTTCAATCCTGTTTCTGTGGCGAGCTGTAGTTCTATAAAGAGACCATACCAGGATTTTCTTCAACCCACTCTCAGTAAAATGCGTACATATTCATGTGCAAACTGGATGCTAAAATATTAGCTAAATGCCAAATTAGGCTAAAAAACTGAAAAAAGCCTTTTAGCCAAAATATCGAGCATGCAGTTAAAACATTAGCTAAAGTTCAAAACAGCCTAAAAAAACTCCAAAAATCCTACATTAGCCAAAATAGCTAGCATGTGGCTAAAATATTAGCTAAACTCAAAAATAGCCTGAAAAACCTTAATAAATGCAAAAATAGTCCCACGTCTAACAGAATAACATAACTTTAAACTTTACTAAACTCTGACTTCATATAGTATAAAGTAACGACTAATCGACTATTAAATTAAACGTCGACTATTATAGTCGATCAGTCGTCGATTAGTCGACTAATCGTGGCAGCACTAACTGATTTGCACATTTATATTTTTCCCTAACCTGTAAAATAGTTGGTCTGTGTAAAATTGAATAAACAATTTTAAACAAAAGAAAAGTGAAATCCATTTTATTTTAAATCTACGGTCCTCTGTGAATGAATGTGTAATCATAAGTGATCAGGCTACAAGGTTGTTTGAGGTATTTCTCCAACTGAGAAAGAAACAAATCAGAAGCTACAGATAACAAGCTGACTTTAGGCTATCTCGCTATTTTGTTGCTGGTCCGGCCCACTTGAGATCAGACGGGTTGAATGTGACCCCTGAACCAAAACGAGTTTGACACCCCTGCCCCAGAGCAATGATTTCCTGGAAGAAAAATCAGTGTAAATTCCATTGGTTTCCAGTCTGTAGCTCAAAACTAACACAATTCTATTTGTTCTAACAAACAATCTTTGGGAAAACTTGTAAATAACTGAGAACCAACTTTGTGAACTGAGGAAACATCTGTTAAAGATGCTCTAGTATCCAAAGTCTCTAAAGAAAATCTGAATTTGGATAAAAGAATAAAATCCAAACTTGACTAAAGCTTATCCACAATTCGGATGAGGCCATTCGGGATTCTCCAAGCACTTCCTGTTTGGAGAGGCTCTCACCACTGTGACCTTGCTCTGGATGACATCACAGCGGTGGGGCAGGATGGGAAGGATGGAGGGCGGATACAGCAGCCCGTCAATCATGTGAATGACCCCGTTGGACGCCATAATGTTGGGCCGCGCCAAGTGTACGCCATTCTTCCCCAACAGAATCTCCCCCTGCAGATTCGAAAACAGCATCTTTAAGGTCAAACTAACTGGGAAAAAATGGACTATCATCATTATTTAACCCTTTAACACCCGAGGGGTCGCCGGTGACGCTTAAACATAATAATTCCAGTAGATTGTGAAGGAGAAAAGCGGCTCGCTTTTCTCCTTCACAATCTACTGGAATGATCCTGTTGAAAAGTTACAGTAAATCAAACGACATAAACTCTGGAGCTCTGGTGATAAAGGGTTAACAAACTACATGCATCCAGGACATGCAAAGGAGCTATAGCTCGTCTTTTTCCGTTGGTCTATTTCCACGACGCACTTTAAGGATTCTGAGGATACGTACACTGTCAGAAACTCTGATGCTGACCATCTGATTGGCCATCGTCTGAACCCGAGGAAGAGAGGTCAACTCGTCCACTGTCAGCTGTAGACCAAAGAAAAAAAAAGTTTTCCCTCAGTTACAATGTCAGTTTTACTTTTCCAAACTGAACAGATTATCTGGATAAAGATTGTTAAATGAAATAAATAAAACCAATCTGTTTTCTTTATAGACACTTCATTAAGACTGAAGAAAGTGAGCAAGAAAGAAAGATTTTTAGTCATTCATTTGTTGTTTAAAAAGCTGCAATGAAAATTAAAAACATGATTCATGACAAAGAATAAGATACAGAAGAAACTTGAAAGATCAACCGGAAGAACAGAAAAGAGATTCTGTGATTTAGAATAAATCGATGCCTTAGAACAAAGACAAAACAACTTTTTAGCATTTAAAAAAACATTCTGAAAATGGAGAAAACCTAAAATCAAGAGTAGAGCAGTATAGGTGATGCTACGAAAGCTGCCACGATTAGTCGACTAATCGACTATGAAAATGGTCGACGACTGATTTAATAGTCGATTAGTCGTTACTTTACATTAAATGGAGTCAGATTGTAGTGAAGTGGAAAATTACAACGGCATTCTGCTAAATGTATGGACTATTTAAGCTTTTATTAAGGTTTTTTAGGATACTTTGGAGTTTAGCTAATATTTCAGCACAAATGCTAGCTGTTTGACTAACTTAGAGACTTTTTTTCTTTTTTTTTTGCTAATTTGGCATTTAACTAATATGGCTATCAGCTTCAGAGATTTTAGCTATCAATTTCAGCATCTTCAACGACCAAATTCAGCTTACAGCATTCACACAGGTAATTCTATATATCTAGCTTTTAGTTAGTTTAAAGCTAATGATGGTTAAGATGTGTGCTTTACATCCAGTTTGTGAATGACCCGATTAGTCGACTAATCACTGATTATTATTTACGATTAGTCGACGAATCGGAAATACTAATCTGTGTTTAGTCGACTATTAAAATAATCATTTGTGGCAGCACTAGATGCCACTAAAGACTGTAAGTTAATAGTTCATTAGTAGAACACAAACCATGTTGAGAATTTACAATATGACAAGAACATCATTGTAGACTTCTGAAGCAGCAGCTTCAGTTTGATCCCTTTTACAGCATCACAGAAGAGTCTGAAGTCTGAAGTCTGAAGTCTGAAGTCTGAAGTCTGAAGTCTTACCACGGCACGCGAGTACACGTGGTTCCTGAGCAGCTCCTGAAGTTTATGTTTGGCCTGCAAGAGAGAAAACACTTCCTAGAGATTTTTAAACCACTGTCCGAGTTAGAACAGAGACAATTACGGTGTGACACGCTCAGTGTGAAGCTGGACTTGGAAAAAATGCTCTAAAAAATAATGTGGAGTTTGTCTGACCAGGAGTCCGCTGAAAAAAGAGATTTTGACAAGAAGAGAAAAAACTCTCCACAGATAAAGCTAAACGCCAACATAAAGCAGGATTCATCTTTACCAAAAGGCTGTAGTTGGATCAGCTAATCTTGGATTTAAAAACTGCACACACTAAAAGATGTCAAACAAAATCATGATGCACACAAGCAGTTTTTAGGGTCAGTTCTGGTTCTGAGTTTTCCAAAGAAACACTTTTGTTTGTGACGTCGTATTTCACTCTTTTGTCTCATTTCTCCTGTTCGACCTTCTGCCCTCAGATACTCAGCTCATGAATCCTTGAAAAATGTTTTGGCGAACGGAAATGTTGCCTCATAGCCACAATCCTTTGGTCCCAAAGATTTATAAAATTTGTAAAAGATATTTAAATCAAATATGATATCAAACATCATATCTTGTATGTTTCTCTACCATGAATCCCAGCAGTGACAGTTTGATGAGGAAATTCCACCTTTGTACATGTCCGAACCCTAACCCGCCTCCGCCGGCGTCCTTACGTGGTGCAGCATGTACAGGATGCTGCCGTCTCGGGCTCGGTCCACAGCCTCGTTAGTGGGGACGAACACCGTGAGGGGTCCGGGTCCGTTCAGAGGCGGCGGCGACCCGCAGTTCTACAGGAGCGACAGGAAGACGGGATTCAGGAGGAACCTCCGTGGAAATCATTTTTACTCTCTAAAACTAAAAGATGTGAGTAAACATTCAAGTAAATAAACAATAAAGTCACTAAACATTGAGGGAACTGAAGTTTGAAGTAACTAAACACTGAAGTAACTAAACAGTGAAGTAATTAAGCATTAAAGTCACTAAACATTGATGAAACTGAACATTTAAGAACAAAACTTTGAAGTAACGAAACACTGAAATGACTTGATACTGAAGTAACTTAATACTAAAGTAACTAAACAATGAAGTAAATAAAAAATAAAGTAACTTAACACTCAAGTAACTAAACACTCAAGTAACTAAACACTGAAATAACTTCATACTGAGGTAACTTAACACTGAAGTAACTAAACGTCAAAGTAACTTAACATTGATATAGCTGAGCATTAAAGTAACTAAACAATAATGTAACTGAACATTGAAGCAACAAAGCACTGAAGGAAATAAATACTGAAGTAACTTAACACTGAAGTAACTGAACATTGAAGTAACTAAATACTTAAGTAACTAAACACTGAAGTAACTGAACATTGAAGTAACTAAATACTTAAGTAACTAAACACAGAAGTAACACCTGAGTTCTTTTGACCTTCAGGTTTCCATCAAAAAGCTTTCAATCGCTGGTAGCTCATCATTCAGAATCCCTCTCTTTAGACTCCTCCCACATGGACATTTGACTCTGAGCTGGTCTTGTGGGCGGAGTTAAGCTCAAATCATTTAATGAGATCATAATAATTCCTCATTGGCCTTTGATCTAGCATAATGTTGACTTTTCCTCCTCCTGTCATATGGAGATGACGAGTCAGAGGAGTTCTCTGGAGGTGAAGACTGAACTGTTGGTCCAGATAAAGAAATACTCACGTCCACCAAAGACAGGAAGCGGTTGTAGTTTTCGTCCATTCTCAGGATCTCTCCCACCGTCTTTCTAATAAACTTAAAAAGAAAAAAGATTTTCCCTAAACTCTTGGAACAACAATCTCAGAAAGAAAATGTTTCTTCATTACATGTTTGATTGAAACAAAAGTGTTTGAGGTATTTATGGTGAGAAGAAAAAGAGATGATCACAAGCTCTCACTTTTTCATCACGAAGTGTCCTGTCTAAGAGCATGTTTGTGAATGGCTGTTCGATGATGTGGATGACGCCGTTTGCTGCTGGAAGATCTGAGACGATCACATTGTACTGCTTCCTCGGGTTGTCCAAGAGGATGAACCTCTGCAGAAACAGAAGAGATTAAATCATTCTTGTGATGGTGAAAGGTCTTCAGGGACTCAGCCGGGACAAAATCTGGATCTGTCATCCAATAAGGTCATAAGGTCATTCCAAACCAATCAGGTGTGGGTTTGATGAACCCCGAGCTCAGGGTTTACCAGATGGTAAGGTAACCTTTCTTCTGGAACAGCGTCCTGGTCAGCGGTGTAGACCGGATACCTTACCCTGTTTGGCTTCAGCCTCACTCTTCCTCCCCCGTACAGAGTGATGTCCCGCCCCTCCAGCTCGCTGTAGAGGTGCTGTCCCAGGATCAGGTGGTTTTTACACACAGACTCCTCATTTAAACCCTGCAGAGTGAATTCATGTTAACAGATTATCAACTGGTTTCATCCAACCATGAAAAAAACGCTAAGCATTGAGAACCATCCCATCCTGGACAGAGAAATGGACTCGCATCATGAAGTCTCTGTAATGATTCTAAAACCTAAATCCAGAGATCTGAAGACATCTCTGAAAACCAAGATTGAGTTTGGACGTCACGTAGGACTGGGTATTGATAATCATTTCTAGAATCGATTCTATTCACCAGATCCTGGATCAGTTTGATTCTTTTTCTTTGATTCTTTCAATCCACTCAATTCAATTTGATTTAATTAAAATTTGAGTTTACAGATACATTAATAATCTACTATATGTTTGATTATGGGCTGCACGGTGGCGCAAGTGGTTAGCGCTCTTGCCTCACAGCGAGAAGGTCCCGGTTCCAATCCCGGCTGGGACCTTTCTGTGTGGAGTTTGCATGTTCTCCCCGTGCATGCGTGGGTTTTCACCGGGGACTCCGGCTTCCTCCCACCGTCCAAAAACATGCTTCATAGGTTCATTGGTGACTCTAAATTGTCCCTAGGTGTGAATGTGAGAGTGAATGGGTGTGTGATTGAGGCCCTGTGACAGACTGGAGACCTGTCCAGGGTGTACCCCGCCTTCGCCCTTCAGTAGCCGGGATAGGCTCCGGCACCCCCGCGACCCCGAAAGGGATGAAGCGGTCAAGAAAATGGATGGATGGATGTTTGAATATACTACTATACACTAACATTGTTCTGCCTCTCCTGGAGGGCGTTTCAATTTGGCCACTAGGTGGAGCTTGCACTATAACAGTACACTTTTTTCACAAAGAATAAGCAAAGAATGAGTAAAAAAAACTGTGTTTCTGACAACAAATGATTACTTTAATAATATTTCATTAAAATAGTTTAGAAAACTCCTGCCTGTGAGTTTATAAAGATGTTCATTTAGTCAGAATCTATGTCAAGGTCACCTGGTCGTTAGCATTAGCCGTCATATAAGATTACATTAAATGTTAGCACCAAGTTAGCGACCTTTAGCTTTATGTGTTAGATCGATCTATATTTGTATTAATCAGTTATTGATCTATTAGCTTAGATTGATTCAGATCGATTAATCGATTTAATCAACCCAGCCCTAATGTGAAGCCCTCGACCCTCCCTGTCTGATTGGTTTCAGTTCGACTGATCTAAAATCGGACACGAACTCATTCCAGCAAACAGACGGCTGACGTACTGTCAGAGGAGTTTTCTGGACCGGGACGAAGACCGTGAAGGGTCCGCTGTGGCTCAGCAGCCGCACACAACCCGCCTCTGGAACACACAAACAGACACACACATGAACACAAACACACGTGCACACGTCAAAGGTTAAACAGTGGAATTTCAGATCATTCAAAAAAATACCCCATTTTTATTTCAACTCAAAATTGACTGTTTTTTTGTTTGTTTTTTTTGCTTTGAAGCATGAAGACTCCTGACCTGATATTTAAAACATCCACTGCAACAGTCTATCTTCTTTTGCCTTTACCAAACAAAGCGACAGCTCCCGTCAGGTTTCCCCTCTGGCTCCCGCTTGCGTCCAGCTCGAAGAGGCGCTCCATCAGGTTGCCATAGCAATGGCGTCCATCCCCAATCTGAGTGGTCTCACAGACACATCTGTGAGGGAGGAGTAACACAGAGAGGAGGTGTTCTCACGTTTCACGGGGGAGCACTAAAACACAGACTCACACTTTAAAACTCATGTTCAACTTGAAATTTGAATGAAATATTGACATGACAGAAATAATTTAAAAAGTTATAAAACAAATGCTAACATTTAGACATTAATTAGTGAGTCTCCTGCTCCTTTCTGTACGTTTTTCAGCAGGTTATCTAATTTGTTATCTACTGGGGGTTTAGGCTCATTTAGAGTTTAGCTTCAATTTTAGCAATCGGCTAACATTTTTACAAATTTAGTTTACTGAGGAATTTTTGGCTAATTTTGAGTTTAGCTTAGGGTTGGGTTGAAAAAAAATGATTAATCGATTTGAATCAATTTAAGCTTAATAGATAAATAATAATAGATCAATAGTCGATTCACAAAAGATATGAATCAATTTAGCACATAAAGCTAGCTTGATGCTAAAGTTCAAAAGAATTTCCTATAGGACAGCTAACGCTAACGCTCAGTTGACCAAAAAAAAAAAACCTTTATGTACTTACAGGTAATAATTTTCCAAACTCTTTAAAGTAACAATTTGTGGTCTAAAACGTTCTTCCTTATATTTTCTTCTTCTTCTGGAATAAGGTGTACTTCTATAGCGCGATCACCACCTAGTTAGTGGTCAAACTGAAACGTCCTCCAGGAGAAGCAGAACAATGTCATTTGAATATAATTATATTAATCTGATCCAGTTCACATCCTGTAAATGTATCAGTGAAATAATGATTGTTAATATCATACAGTGTTACATGGATTCTCTAAAGGAGAAGTTCTAACTAAAATGTTCAGATCATAGTAGATTTTTTTTTCTCTAAATTTGCCATCTACTGAGGATTTTTATGCACACTGGAGTTTGGCTAATATTTTAGCAACATGCTAACGTTTTTGGCTAATTTGCTATCTACTTGGAATTTTAGGCTGATTTAGATTTTAGCTTCATTTTTAGTAACAGGCTAACATCTATGACTGTTTTAGTTTTCTGAGGAATTTTAGACTATTTTGGAGTTTAGCTAGTATTTAAGCAAGGTGCTAGTTTTTTTCTTTTGCCAATATGGCATCTACTGAGGTTTTTTTAAGCAAATTTACTGAAAAAAAATTCAGAAATATAGGTCAACTTCGGTGCTCTTTCATAGTTCTTCAACAAAATTTCCCGTCTTTTAACACATTTAATATTTTGCAAATAACGTTTGCATTTTCAGTCAATCCCTTCAGCATTTAAAGTAAATTAGGTCATCATTTTCAGCAAAAAGCTTCAGAATTTTCAGCAACTACTTCCAGCAAAAATAATTCACACTAGCATTATCGCAGGTAATACAACTTTTCTAGTTACAGTTTGATGCTAAATAGCGTTAGATTAGGTTTGATTTGGAGAACTTTGAAGTGGTTTTTCTCCTCTGATTTGATGTTTCCACCTGCAGCATTTCTGAGTGATCTGAGCATCATCTCATCAGGTTTGTATTTGATAGCAAACATGATTCATAAATCTGGCTGCATCAGATCTCTCTGACCTGGGTTTTCCGTCCAGTTCAGTCTGACACACCGCTGTGGGGCCGCAGGTGTCAGGAGAACATGCAGACAGGAGCTTGCAGCCAGACTCAGGCCTGCCACCTACAGGCGACATGCCAGACATGCACTCACAGCTGGACTGAGAGACAGAGACACACAGGCATGTTACACACAAACCAAGGCTTTGACTGGGCTCAGGGTCTGGGGGGCGCCCTCACCTTGTTGGGTCCTCTGAAGACACAGACGGTGGAGTTGATGGGACACCCACCGTTGTTCTGCAAGCAGGGGTTTTTGGGTATGCAGATCCGGCCGTCTCCCTCAAAGCCAGGCTTGCAGACACATGTTATCTTTGATCCTCGTAAAGAGCAAGCTGCATTGATGTCACAATCCCTCTGAGAGCAAATGGCTGAGCAGAGGGACAAACACCAACAATCAGTCCGGGGCTTCATTTCAAAGCTGTATTGGGGTTTCAGTGTAGAACATGACATATGCTGAAATATTTTCAGACAAAAGAAAAGCATCCACATTTCTACGAGTATTTTTTCATCAGTATTTTGTGTGAATGTACGTGTGCCCCCGCCCTCATTTGATCACAGCAGGTCAATTTTAATGAGAAAACATTGTGCTAACATCCACAACAGCTTTGGTCAGTCAGTGAAGAAACAGATAACAGAGACATCATCAAAGAAGGAAAATAGAACGTTGAGAGGATGAACAATTGATTAAACACGAAAAACATTTTTCTAAAAAATCTCAGCACCAAATTTTCACTTCTTGACATTGCAAAAAGTGTGTAAAATGAACAACTGAAAGTACAGAGCTGTGTCTTGGAGTCGTCTTCAATTTATGTTCTTGTGTGGACTTGGTAGTGACGTTTGGATTTGACTACAGTGGTGAGTTTGTCGACGTCTGCATTTGTTTTTTAAATAAAGATAAAACAAACCCGCTCTCCTGATGTGTTGGTACTTCATATCTGTCATTGCAGAGACACTAATATACTGAACCATTACTGCTTTGCAGA